>NW_019234329.1:7171-48465 GCF_002742605.1 Olea europaea var. sylvestris
GATCAAAACATGAATAAAGTAGTTTGAACAGATAAAAATTACAGCAAGCATTACAGAAGATGAGATGACAACACTAGCTGGTTTAACCATGTTTTGTGTCCAACGTCCAATGAATGAATTTTAGCTGACAATCTGTCAAACAATCTACGAAAGTTGTATATACGTACATGTAGCATGTATGTAAAAACGTTAATGGATATGGTGAAGAAATCAATAATTCCTCCGACGATCCCTCCTCGGCAATCCAGCTACCTAGACTTCCATTGCTAGCTAAACATGATCTTCCCTCCGTGTATCCTCCAAGTAGGGATCACAAACTCTTTGCACTTTCGACGTGTAAAGAGCATCTTGAAATATTAGATGAAGAAACAAAACCATAATGCTTGTGAATATGTTTGATGCACTAGTGCCTAATGCACTTAAGGCGATACGAGATTATGATTTAATTGCCTAATGCACTTAAGGCGATACTTACTTTCCTAATGCACTTAAGGCGATACTTACAAGATTCTGATTTAATTGGGATTGGACCTTTAATTCCTTCCCTTTCTTGGATGTAAATATCCATAAGTATTTTAATTTTTGACCCCATAATACTGAACTTCCAGTCATAAGCTAATAAAATTTATCTAGATTAATTATTATTTGTGACTTGTTACTTATAATAATTTTAAATTCTGCATTAATCACCTATTCACCCCTTTAGGTGTTAGCTGGGTCGAACTTCGTTATTTCACTGACCAAACTCCCTTGATTGAGAAAAAAAAAAAACCTATTACAAATTTAATTTTTTAATCGTGGAATCCTGAACAAAGATGCAAAGAGTAGTAAAAATATTGAGTGCTAAAAATAAAAATACTGAAAAAAAGTTTTAAAACAAATTATATATAGTTTTGAAGAAATTAATTGTATATTTTTTGAAGAAATTAATTCCTCACTACATGTTCCTTTTTAGGTCTTGCCCGAAGATTAAGGGAAAAATTAATATAAAGCAAAAAAGAGTTGTGAAGAACATATATTATTCTTTAAAATTTTGCTAAGCATGTATAAAAGATTAAAATAAGTGATTTAGTGCGCACAAATCCATTCTAGCTAGAATCTTAATATTGTGTCGTTCTACACGGTGTGCATATTTATAAGGAAATAGATGCTGATATATCATATCTATACCTTGAAGGTTTATGATTTAAAAAAATAAAAAATAAAAAAAATACTTAACTCAGAAATTCAAAAAACTATTTACATTCAATTATTTTCTATCTTTCGAGCTCTCGAATTATCGTCGTTGTAGCATTGATTTTGTTTGTCATTGGAGCCTTGAATTATTATGCTGAGGCTTATCTTTCCATTATCTCGATGTAGGCTTCTTCTATATCAATGTCAAGTTCATTGTTGCCATCTGAAAGATGCTTTTATTTTGTATCATCCGATTTATATTCTGTCAGCTCGCCATCTAAATCTCTTTGAAAGGCCATTGAAATTAAATTCTTTTGTTCGATACTTGAGATTGTAATTGGTAGTGGCAAAATATTCTTAATAGAGAATGACTTCACTGGTCCAGCGAGCAGCATGTCTGAATTTAGTATTTTATATATGTATCGTGACCATTATTTTTGAATTTCTTCTTTCATATTCAATCTAACTAATTTTCTCGTCTACGATGGTTATTGAAGATGGTCTAAATTTCTTAGCCCCTTCGTCTATAATTATATTGAAATATCATATCAAGGAAAATTATTTTTTTGGACGATTTTAACCCCCTACAATTCAATTATTTCGATAATACCTTACTTTTCGTTTTTTAATATGTAATAAATAATACATAATTATTGTCGTTTATGAAATTTGTGTTATTAATTCTCAATTAATTAACATTAACATTAATCTAGGTTCAATGAATTTTCACTTGATGAATCTTGAATTATATGAATCTAGAGTTATTATAAATGAATTTATTTATATTCATGTATCTAAAAATTTTAATGTGTGTTTAAATTTATGTATTAACAATTAATTTTTATGTATCAAATGTAATATAAAAAGATTTCTCATTTGTAGTATTTCGTTCTTACAAAAAATTTGAATAATAGAAATTGAGTTTTGAGAGCACGATTTTCTTCTTGTAAATTTCTATGCTAAATTTTATTTTCTTTATTTGTACAAGACTCATCAAATCCCCCAACAAATTTGTATCAAATTATTACTCTTACATCACTTATAAATTATTTCAAAATAATATGCAATGCACGTTCAACTGTGACTAGTATATTTAAATATAGTGATATGATGGTATTATAATACCATTATTAACAAGTGGAGGTCTATAAATGAATTGGATTATTTAAAGATTGCCTTTTCAACTAATCGATAATCTGTTAAGTTTAGGTGAAATTCTTTTTAAAAGATATGTTTAGGACATATATATAATGTCAATCATTCCATATTGTAGGGCGAAGAAAAAGTGGTCTTTATCTTCTCAAAATGTATAATCAAATGAAATTTTAGGGTAATTATGTTTAAGGTACATTGAATTTTGAGTGGTTGATCTGTATATAGGACAATGTTGAAGAAGATATACATTTTCTTTGTAAAAATAACTTATATGAGTTTGGGAGAAATTGGTTATGTCTTGTCTAAGGGATTTCTTTATAAAATTTCAAAAAATATTGGCAAAATGACCAATGCTTTCTTCTAAGTCATATAAAACGAATATAGAATTTGATAGTCCAATAAGCCTTTCCATTTTATTGAAATAATTTCTACTAGTAGAAATAATAATATCTTTAAAAATGGTCTTTCAATAATGTTTTCCCAATTAAATATTTTTGGAGTTTCATGTAATTTGGTAATCTCGTGTTAACTTTTACTAATGATCTCTTGTGATGAAGAGGTATGATCTAGGTCTTTCTTCTAGTGCATGTTTAATGATTTAAAGTTCTAACAACCCCGATCATAGTTTTACAATTATCTCAAAGTTGTATAGATAAAGATGATGTATGAGAAATATTTGTATGCATTGCTAGTCTAACTTTGTCACATAAAAGTTAATTCCAAATGTGTGTCCACAAAATTTAAAGCTTCTTTTTTATTATAATTTTTTTTTGTAAAATTATATGGAAATCTTTATATTGGTTGTAAAACTTCATGCCTGTAAGTATATATAGATTGTCTCCCTTTAATAACTGAAAAAAAAAAAAAAACTTCTGATTTTGAGTAATTTATTAATTTGTCTAAAATGATTAGCTTGAGCATTTATACTGTCTAATTTTTATTTAGAATCATTAGTCATCCAAAAATTATCTAGTAGACGCTATTTCCATTTTTTAAGTATTTCAAAATATTTGCCTTTAAAACGAAAATTAGATACTAATGGAGCCAATCTTAGAGTGACATTGCCAAAAAATATCATTCTTTTATTCACCAGCAACATGAAAATAATTGGTTAAAAAATTAATTACTTGTCGGCTCAAATTGTATGCCAAAAATTTGTTTTTTACAATTATAAGTTCTATGTTAGCTTCATCACTATTTAAGATTTCATATAATTTTAACTATCCTTTATGCCTAATTTTATAAAAAATTAGTCTTTTTAGTAAATTTTACTATTGCTTGATAGTATGCTATGATGGTAAATTCAGTATTTAAGAATAAATTAAAACTTTCTATGCTATGTATTACAGTGTATATTTCATAATCTAAAATGCTTAAATACTCAAGGGTGGATCTAGACACTTTGGTTTTGGGGGGTCATAATCAAACTTTCAAACGGTGGATAAACCGTAAATGGTAATGGTAGTCTGTAATTGACAGATTGGGAGAAAGAGACAAAGACACAAAGTTGAGTTTGAAAATGTCGATTGCATTATATATTTATAGTATAGGTTTTATACTTCGACATTCTTAAAATTAAAAAAAAATAAAAAAAAGTAGAAAAATTTTTCCCCAAAAACTAGGGGGTCAATTGACCCTATATGACCACTCTAGGTCCGCCCCTGTAAATATTTTCATCTTATCTTCTATTTTTCTCTCGCATATCGACAAATTTTCTCTTTTTTCCTGTCATTGTATATATTTGGTTTGAAATATAAAATCCTTCCCATCCTAATTTACATCAATCAGTTTCTTATATAACAATACTTCCAAAGGTGATGGATTTTTAACTTCTTCTATTTGTTTAATTGCTTCAATATCTGTTTGATTTAAATTATTTCTACCTAATACAAGGGTCCTATTTTCTTCTTTAATTTTTTAGTAAAATGTCTAGCATTATTCAAGATTCCTAGAAATACTTGTAATTTATTATTATTATTATTATTATTATTATTATTATTAATTTTTTTTTGTTTCTCCTATTTTATCTAAAAGTTATAAAATTGGCTGTACAATGTAAAGCTGAAGTTAACTTTTCCTTCTCCTAAAATGATTCATACAAATTCAATTCTTTACTTATTTATTTCCATTTTCTTTTTACTAATAATTAATCAATTTTCTATAAAATTATTTTAAAAATATTTCTAAATGTTTCATATGTTGTTTTTGATTTCACCATGTACCAAAATGCGAGGTTAAAAGGCGATAAAGATTTGGATTTACTTGCAAAATATTTTATTGTGTGAATTTATGGTTGAAATTGAGCATGATAAATAAATTATTTTGTTTTAAAGGGAGTCAAACATGAACTTAATGTGATTCTTTATATATAAATAAATTCTTATAAATATCTTTTTATTATAAGATTAAATATAAAGTTAATTACTTATTTTTATAGTGACATTTATTTCATGGTCAAAATATGTAAATTTCTTTCTTATATATATGAATAACGTTATATATGAAACTATTTTTAAAAATAAAAAAATTTATTTACTTTAAGCTTAGACAAATATTTAGTGGCTCTTACTATTAAAATAAGTAGTTTATTTTAGCTCTAATTAATACAATTTTATATATTTATAAAAGTTTATATATAATTAAAAGAAAATCATGCATTAAAGAAAAATCTAATTTGGTAATAAATTGTTCACATTTCATTATTATCATGAAAGAATATTTGGATACTTGAACTTGTGTTGGGACTTAGCCCTTGTTTGTCATCATTTAACAAATTAAATTGTTTGCTACGATAATATCCTCTACCACATATTTACACAGTAAAAATATTTTACACATAAATTAATAAAGATTTTTTAAATTTTAACCACACATTTTTCAAAAAATATCATTCAAAACTTTATAATTTCTTCCATTATGGGAGACAAACATACTGTTAATATGAAGCTATGCTAATATAGATATTTGAGCCAATTTGAATATAAAATTCTTTCTCTACATTCAATTTACCATGTGGGTTGGAGCTCCATATTATAAGTGACATGCTATTTGACCATTCAAGCTTGTGAAATATTTTTTAATGCTAATTTACTAATTATAACGAGTAAGTGGATCTCATCACGTGATTCCGTTAACTTAAAAATAATTTTTACATCAAATCTGATGAACATTAATGATCAAATTGCAAGTTGAGATTAAGGAGATCAATTAATCAACCTGTATAATCGTTATTTGTTTTAACATATTTTATTTGTAGTTAAGCTCATCAGCCTTTGCTTATTGTAGTAATTATTTTTTAAAATTTTTTCCCATCAAATTCTTATTTTCAACCTTCCATTAAGCGTGTGTTTGTTTCCCATTTTGGTCGCAAAAAATGTATTTTCCGGCCAAATCAAAGTGGGTCATGTTGCTGGCTTGTATTCTGAATTGAATTTGAAATACCACAAAAAACCAACATTGCCTTTGTTCTATTCTACCATCACGTGAAGAATCCATCTGCCTTTGATAATTCAAAGGCTGCCATATTCCCCAACTCCTTCAACCATGTGGGGCCAGAGGCATTTTTCTCCCATTTGGCTATTATTCCACACCTAAGGCAGAACACATTAACTCAATTATTCATAACACAACAAATTTGTTATTGACATCCAATTCTCTCCACACAGTTTGCAAGGACTTGTCACATGCATGCACGCTTTTAAGTAGAGGGTCCTTCTCACAATGACTCATTATCCTCACATTTACTTTCTCATCCACACATTTCACGTCCATTCACTCTCTACACTTTGTAACTACAATCTCATTGACAACATTCATTCGGCAACACTTTTACTTGGAAAGCTTCTTACATATTTACTCCAAAAAGGTGTCCATTCAATTGAAAAAGGTAAGCACATCAAAATTTCTATTCAACATTTGTGCCACTTAGTAGTAAGTTGTCGAAAAAAAATTATTCGAACATTTGTGCTACTTAGTCCGTGACACACACAGAACACTCCGTGTGTGTCACGGAGACACACTCTCTGTGACACACACGGAGTTGAGAAATGTAGTTCCCTTTTTTCTTTTTCTTTTTTATTGTCCTCGGGTTTTAGAATGTGGTTTTGTAAAATTAAAAAAAATAGATTTGTCTAACAATATAATTTACGATCAATTGACACTTTTTTTACGTTCATTTTCTATATTGGGTTTTCGTAAACAAAATAATATATTCGTTTAAAAATATTCATTATTGTGTAATTTACGCAGATATCTTTAGAATACGTTCTCTCTCCAAATCAGTGATTTTTTACTACCATCGTCCAATATCCAAATCGCGAATATATTAATGATTTTGTAGAATTCATAGATGTCAATCAATAATGTTCTTTGCTGTGTAGTAATTTTTGTGAATTTGTTTACGGAGTTATGTTCAGGGAACAACAAGAACAATTTAGTAGTAAGTTGGTACACAAATTTCTAATACGAATTGTACATTGTGGCAAAAATAATGAACTTTGGGTACAGTTAGATGATCATGTTACCAGGTTCGGCATGCAAGAATTTTTGCCTAATTACTGGACTACATTGTCATGAACGATCCATTGAAATTGACTATAGTAACGATCGTCTTAGAGATCAATACTTCCATGGGTCAAAAAAATTAGCAATAGAATGTTATTTGAAACTTTCCATATGTGCGAAGACGAGAAAGATAAATTTAAGTTGGGACTAGTTATGTTGGTAGAGTGTGTGTTGACATTGACTTCAAGACAAATTGATTATAGAACGTTGGGCATGGTTGAACATCTTAATTCGTTTTGCTACCGTTCCCATCGCCCTCGTCACTTGAACCGCTGCCCTCACCCTCGACAGGGATTGCATCTCTATGGTCTTCAAGAGCACTGTCCTCAAAACATTCGAATCCAGTTCTGCACAGCTTTGTTGGGGTAATTGCGTACTTTTTGCTGTTGTAATTGTCACCGAAAAGCAAATGATATCGAATGTAAATGTCGCTCACATCTCGATCATTGAAGTCCTTGTACTCCTTGTTCTCCTGTGACAAAATCGAGAAAAATAGTTAAATCAACATCTCACGAGGTGTGAACGAGACATAGAAACTGCACTCCAATATCCCATTCATAAAATTGCACCAATAGTTTGCCCTCAATGCCCTCCCATGCATGACAACAAAATACAGTTCAGTGAGTTATGTGCGGAGGCAAAAACAAAAGGCAGTACAGCAAATGCACTATGAAGTGACTTCTGCTTATGTAAAACACAGTTCAGTAACATGTGGGCTGAAAAAAAACGCATTCCTCATTTGCCTATGTCGTATAGTGAGCAATTATGAAAATGTACACAAGGGACTCATTTTTTCCAAAACGGAAGTCAATACTATGTAAACCATATCTTCCTACCCCCAACAAGTAAAGGCAGTATGCCATTTCAGATTAAAGAAGCCGGTCAGACATATGAAAACATTATTAATTGTCACTTCAAAAAGGAAATCTTAGCAATGAAATTTCGATAATTGAATTATAGATTCACCGTATGCACCATTGGAGGACAAAGTCGTTACCTTAAATTTTTGTGACCACCACTCTTCGGAGGCAACAATTCTACCAGTCGAATTGTCCTATGCAACCCCGCTATTATTAAGCAACTTCGACAGACATCTATGCTCTCGACGCATCGCATCCCAATGGTTGCGGAATTGTTGGTTAGTCCAGCTTTGCCCGGACACCGAGTTGAATAGCGCCACCACACGTTCTCAGTCGTGTTTTGTGAAACACCGGCCAGCGCGATGTCCTTCTACAATGGCAGTCTCGCAGGCTGCAATAAAGGTTTGCCTTTCCGCTTGATTCCATCGAGCATTTTTTTTTACCCCGACTGTTGGCCAACTGTGGCGGTCGTGGAGGAACTCACCAGGGGAACATCACCTGGCTGGGAAAGCAAGACCCAGAATTACAAAGTATGAAGCTCGAATAGGAGAGTAAAGAACAGAAATGTAGAGGTAATGTCCAAACCTGTATCTTTGAGGGCTCCATAGAAAGCGGAACAGGGTGTTCTCATGAGGCACATTTAGATGTGGTTGAAATTCGAGAAAACCTATACTCGTTCTTGGCAGCCGGAATTTGATGGGCGAAATAATGAGATGTAACGATTTTAGTTGGCCGAGCAGCTGTGTACCCTTCTTCCAACGGCGACTCCCAGAAGGTTTATTCTCATTTGCAAACAAAATCGAACTGTCAAGGTCGTCGATTGCTACTGCGTGGCGGTGGAAATTGTTTAGGAGTCTGAGATTATCACCTGCGGTGTGCGCTTCCCGTCCTTAAGAGCTCACCGATACTAATCTGCCAATCCGAAAGGCAGGAGGTTGGGCGCTGTACAAAATGGCGACTTGCTTTGTCTCATATAGTAGAAGTCGTCGATGGTGAAGTGGGCTCCTGTGGTACTTGGTGGTGTGGAAGTAAAATATTCAATGAAAGAGATGCTGGAGATTTGGGAGATCTGTGGGTTGGTGGTGGAGGGCATTTGGGGAGACATGGGCATTAATTGCAATAAATGGCTTTGCAGTATCAGAGGACTTTGTCAGGATAACGTTCGAATTTCTCATTTTATTTTACATGAAATGGGAAACAAACACATGCTAAATACTACTTTTCATCATTGATGATGATTTATTTATTTTTAAATATGATGGGAAATTATGTTGTTTTATGCCATTTCAATGGACATTTGAATATAAAACTATCAAATACAAAATGTTGTTAACTATTGAAAAGTTTGAGGATAAGAATACCATGAAAAATCATTAGGAGTATAACTGCTATAATGAGCAAAAATTAAAAACATTAAGTGCAATTAAAACATGGTGGAAGAGCTAAAAATTATGGTGTAAATAGAATTATCCATTTAAAATATTGATTAATTGACACTTTTAATTAAAAAGTGCAAAGTTGTAGAGATTTTACAGAATAACAATAATTTATTGTTTAGTGAAAATAAATTATTGTTAGATATTGTTTAGTGAAAATTTCAAGATTTATTGTTTCAAGATCTGCACGAAAAAAATATTCAGTAGTTTAAAGATATTGTGTAGTGAAAATTTCAAGATTTTATTGATTCTAGTCAGATATTCTAGCCCACATCAATTCAATTAATTAATAAGCTTTCTTCCAATAAACGAAGAAGCTCTTGCATAGTCCTCTTTACTATAAAAACATAACCAAAGTCCCATGCAATGTAACTTTCTACTTTCTACACACAAACACAGAAAATGGCTTGCCCTCATGTACTTCTAGTAAGTTTTCCTGCACAAGGGCACCTCAATCCATTACTTACATTCGCCAAGACCCTCGTAAGGAATGGCATTAAAGTCACATTTTCAACAAGTTTATACGCCCAGCAGCGGATGGCCAAAGCTACTGACGGCATCACTAACAATATTACATTTGAGGCGTTCTCTGACGGCTATGATGATGGGTGCAAATCCAGCGATGATCACGATCAATACATGGCAGAGATAAGAAATCGCAGTTCCAACACCATAAGGGAAGCGATTCTCGCCAGTGCCGAGCAAGGCTGCCCAGTTACGTGCCTTGTTTACAGTCTTCTACTTCCATGGGCTGCAGCAGTGGCACGTGAAATGCACATTCCCAGTGCTCTTCTGTGGATTCAACCAACCACTGTGTTGGATATATACTACTATTATTTCAATGGATGTGGTGAAGAAATCAAGAATTATTCTGACGATCCCTCTTGGGCAGTCCAGCTGCCTAGACTTCCATTGCTAGCTAAACGTGATCTTCCCTCCTTCTTGCATCCTCCAAGTAGCGAGCACAAACTCTTTGCACTTTCAACATGTAAAGAGCATCTCGAAATATTGGATGCAGAAACAAAGCCAAAAGTGCTTGTGAATACCTTTGATGCACTAGAGCCTGACGCACTTAAGGCGATTGAAGATTACGAATTAATTGCAATTGGACCCTTGATTCCTTCTGCTTTCTTGGATGGTAAAGATCCATCAGATAACGTCATTGGCGGCGATCTTTTTCATAAATCGGAGGATTATGTGCAATGGTTGAACTCCAAGCCTGAATCTTCTGTGGTTTATGTGTCATTTGGGAGTCTTCTGAGCCTCCCAAAAGTTCAATTGGAAGAGATTGCTAAAGGATTGCTCGAGTGTAACCGACCCTTTTTGTGGGTGATACGAGTAAAGGAAAATCCAGAAGAAGAAAAAGACGATGATAAACTAAGCTGTTTGGAAGAATTGGAAAAACTCGGAAAAATAGTACCATGGTGTTCTCAACTTGAGGTCCTAACACATCCTTCGTTGGGTTGTTTTGTGACTCACTGTGGATGGAATTCGACATTGGAGTGTATCGCATGTGGTGTTCCCATGGTGGCATTTCCTCAGTGGGCTGATCAAGGGACTAATGCAAGGTTGATACAAGATGTATGGGAGACAGGCCTAAGGGTGAACCCAAGAGAAGATGGCACCGTTGAGAACGAAGAGATCAAGAGGTGCATTGAAACAATAATGGACGACGGAGAAAAAAGTCGAGAATTGAGAGAGAATGCTAGGAAATGGAAGACTTATGCTAGAGAAGCTATGCAGGAGGACGGTTCTTCCACCAAGAACTTGATGGCCTTTGTTGAGGAGCTTGGAGATTATTGTTAAGTCAAGAACTCATTATCTAGAATTTAATTTATTTTCCTTTTTAGATCGTTTACCTCATTCACATTCAACGTAAAAGTGCTCTATTAGTCAAATAATAGGCACTCTTTTAAGGGTGGTTTCGTCTAAACAGTCCTCTTGACTGTCTTTACTCCAGTCACTTAATGTTTTCATCTTTTTTTGTACTTTATCTTCAAGAATCTAGTGCTACAAAAATATTGTAATAAAAAGCAGTATAATGCCTTGTTATGAACATGTGGTTTTTGTTCTGTTTATGCCCACCTCGACTCAAAAGACACTTGGCTTTCTTGTCTTTGTGAAGGGATTACTTATTTAGAACCTTTTCTCTGCAACGCTTTGGGCTATGGAAGTTGCCGCTTTAGATGCAATTATTGGGAAGAATACAAGAATTGATAAATTTGATGAAGTGGGTTAGGTTAGGTTGATGGGTTGTAGTATGTGGCTAGGGCTCGTTGTGGGGGGTTAGCTACTGTTAAGGGTTGTTTGATAACTATTTTAGTAAAAGTTTTAGCATATTTTAATAAAAATTGATGAAATGTGAGATTTAAAAGTTGATAAAAGTTACGAATCCTATGAAATGTGTTTAGAATTAATTGTTGATTTTGGGATCAAATTTCATTGCACTCAATCATTTCATATTTTTTTTTATATTATAGTTTCAAAATAGATGTTTCTACGACTTAGCTGCTTTTGTTTGTGACCTCTAGTCAATCGTTGGTCTTATCACATGATTAAGGTATGTATCAGTCCAGTATAATTTTTTAGTCCAGTATAATTTTTTATTTTTATTATTACTATTATAACTCATCCCCAATTTACGTCCCAATAATCCTTAATCTCCCATCTTTACTATTAATTCACTGAACCAAGAAATTGGTAAATCGAAACCAAAAAGTGTTCAATACACTCCAAGAACCTTGCAAATCATACAGCAACCTATCCAAAAAATATTCGCTTATGTTATAAACGCACCGATTCTTCGCCGTACAAACATGGCTTCCAACAAGAAGATGCAGATGGGCGACCCATATGTAGAATTTTGAAGAAGAATTTGCAAGCCTCTAAAATGTAGGAGGTGTAGGGATTTTGATGAAAATTTGGATTTTTAGGAGAGGTAGGGATTTTGATGGGCAGAATTTGTTTAATCAAATGCTTGAAAGAGGGGTTAAACCTGACAATTTTTATTTTTCTCAATCATAGTTAGCTGTTCTAAGGTGTGTTCATTGACCGTAAAGGCTCCCAAATTGTTAGAAAAAGTAAATGTTTTGGGTGTGAGCCTGATGAGATGAATTGCTCGATGATGATTAACGCATGTGGGTAGGTAGGGAATGTCGATATGGCTATGAGATTGTATGATCGTGCAAAGATTGAGAAATGGCGAGTCAAGGTTGTCACCTTCTCAACGTTGGTTAAGATGTACGAGGCATCCGAAAAATTTGATCGGCGCTTAAATGTGCATGAAGAAATGAGGGCACTTCGAGTTAAGCTTAATTGGCTCTGTCTAACACTTTAATGGATGCTATGGGAAGAGCGGAGAGACATTGGAAGGCAAAAAATATCACTTTGGCCTATTAGTAAAAATATCATCAAAGAAGTTAGCGAAACAAGTAGTTATTAGATTCAGAATGGGGAAGAAAATGAGAGGTTTATTATTGAACAGAAATCAGGTAAATGTAAGTACAAAGCTGTATAAATAATACAGAATTCCCACCAAAAGATGATAGCTGGAAAACTAACTAAACTAACCATTCAGCTGTACAATTGATCTAACTGAAGTAACGGTGCTTTGCAGTTTAGAACTCTAATACAAACATCTTGGACAACAAAGGAAGAAGTGTTGAAGCTGGAAGGGGTTTAGTGAAAACATCAGCAAGCTGATGCTGTGACCGAACAGGGAGGAATTTAACCATTCCAGCTGCAAGTTTGTCTCGTATGAAGTGGCAGTCAATCTCGATATGTTTTGTCCGTTCATGAAAAATGGGATTTGTAGCAATCTGGATGGCAGCATGATTATCATAGAAAAGGACTGCAGGAGAAGCTGTCACCTTGCCAAAATCCCTCAATAGCTGGTTAATCCAAATGACTTCACTATTGGTGGCAGCTAGAGCCCTGTATTCTGCTTTAGCTGAAGAAAGAGACACGGTAGATTGGCGTTTAGCTTTTCAAGATATTAAGGAGTCACCAAGAAATATACAAAATCCGGTGGTGGACTTCCTTATGTCGAGACAAGAGCCCCAGTCTGCATCTGAAAAGGCTCTAAGTTTGATGGGCAGCCTAGAATCAGATTTTGCAGACAATAATATGCCTTGACCAGGACATCCTTTCAAGTACCGAAGGAGATGATGCACAGCTTTGAGATGTGACATTCTAGGTTGAGACAGAAATTGACTTAGTTTGTGGACTGCAAATGTAATGTCCGGACGTGAGATAGTCAAATATATCAGCTTTCCAAGTAAATGCCTGTAGCGAGAAGCATCCAGTAGCAAGTCTCCATCATGATTGCTCAAAGGGATCTTGGGATCCATGGGCGTGTTTGTAGGTCTGCAGTCAAGATAGCCAGAATCTTCAAGTAGTTGTAGAGTATAGTGCCGTTGTGAAATGACAATTCCCGAGTTTGAACGAGCAACTTCAATGCCTAAAAAGTATTTCAAATCACCCAAATCTTTCAGTTTGAACTGGGAATGGAGAAACTCCTTCAATGAGTTAATGGCTTGAATGTTTGGTCCAGTGATGACAATGTCATCAACATACACAAGTAAAGCCACATAATCATTTCCAGATCCTTTAGTGAACAAAGAATAATCGGCCTTTGACTGAGTGAAACCATATCGAATTAGTGCTTGTGTGAATTTTGAATTCCATTGCCTGGAGGCTTGCTTTAGGCCATAAATGGATTTATGCAGCCTAGAAACCAGCCTCTCCCCCTGTTTAGCAGTTTTGGGAACCTCATATCCAGGGGGAATGTCTATATAAACTTCCTCAAACAAGTCTCCATTCAAGAAGGCCTTGTTAACATCAAGTTGAACAAAATGCCACTTATGGTAAGCTGCAAGTGCTAACAATACTTTGACATTGTCAGATTTAAAGGCAAATGCAGCTTCTCTATTCTGATCCGTGTTCATTTGTGTGCTTATCCTTCTTTGATTTTCCTCCTGAGAAATCAAAGCAAATGCCTTATTAATTGGGGGCAGTGGATCCATGAGTAGCAATTGGCCTCTAATTTGAGAGAATGAGTCGTGTAGTCCCATGAGGAATGCCATTATGTATTCCACCTGTAGTAATTGTTCAATTCCTTCACTCCACCACAAGTACACTTACCACAACTGTATGTTGGGCAATAATTGCTCAATTCCTCCCATATGGTTTTAAGCTTCATGAAGTATATGCTAACATTGCTTTGATCTTGAGTTAAATTCATCAAGTCTCTTCTCAATTGAAATATGCGTGGACTGTTCTTTTGTTGAAACCTATCTTTGAGGTCATTCCAAATTTCATGTGTTGTGGATGCATAAATCACACTAGCAGAAATCTCCTTAGAGATGGAGTTAAGAATCCATGAAATTACCATATTATTATTCCTGATCCATGCATTGATCAACTCAGCTTTCGAATCGTCTGGCTTTGTTATAGTTCCATCAATGAATCCAAGCTTTTTTTTCACGGATAATGCAATTATCATTGCTCGGCTCCAAGAGGCATAGTTTTCTTCTGTGAGCAGTTGTGATACCAACACCAATCCTGGATTATCAGAGTGATGAAGGAAATAAGGGCTTGAAGATTCATCAATGGCAGACACGCTGGTGGACGATCTAAAATCAAATCTATCTTCAAGTTTTGTCAACTCCATTTCAGATCTGAATCGAGGATCGGATTAATCGAAGAGGATGAAAAGGATTGCGTAGAAGAAGATCTGCTCTGATACCATATTAGATTCAGAATGGGGAAGAAAATGAGAGGTTTATTATTGAACAGAAATCAAGTAAATGTAAGTACAAAGCTGTATAAATAATACAGAATTCCCGCCAAAAGTTGACAGCTAGTTGACAGCTGGAAAACTAACTAAACTAACCATTCAGCTATACAATTGATCTAACGGTGTTGTGCAGTTTATAACTCTAATAGTAGTAATTTACCTCAATCTCTCTATAACAGTTGTCACCTTATTCTTGTTAAATAGTTTTTTCATAGTATAAGTAGATTAATGGTTTTTACATTTTTCGAACTTATTTTCATTTCAGATGGTTGCGATATTCTAATTACGTGGATGTACATCAAACCTAATGTTACTTTTTATGGAAATGCTGTTTGTACAGCCCGAGTTGCACAACTCGGTCTACAGCCCCCTCACAAATGGGGGGGCTCGTAAATTTTTTATTGCACGTGGGTCCTCCAAATTGTGAGAGGGCTGTAAACGGTGCTGTGTGCATAGCACTGCTCTATTTTTTAACCGTTTAAACCAATATTATCTTTTTTTTTTTCAGTTTTGTCAAATATTTCAGTTTATTTCCTTTTATAAGTTATTCTGTAAACCCCTTCTTTAAGCTAGTGAATTATTTAATCGATCATTCCATATTCCATTTATTACAATACATTAAAACATTACATTGTCAGGTAGCATACATTTTGACAAATCTTACGATATATTCATGAATTCATCGTAGCAGATGTTTTACACATATTGGTTTTACAAAAATCACAAATTGTGATGTATATATTGGTTTTTTGGTGATTAGATCGAATGAAAAATTTTCTGTTTTGCAATCTCATTTCCAAACAAGTTCACAAAAATATATCCATATGTATCAACACTAATAAATAAAAGAATAATTTTACATGTACACTATGATATCCATAAGGGTGTTTATAATGTACATGTGGAATTCCATGATTGGAGGGTTGAAAAAACTATTTTTCAACTCTCCAATAATGTTATGTCACTTGTCCATAATTTACACAAAGCATAACCCTAAACAAAATTGATTAAGTCCCTGTTTGGTGCCCATTTTCACCTCATTTCAAAAAAAATTTGCCCGTTGAACATGATTGTGGGCCCATGCACAGTCCTTTTTTTTATTCAATATGATGGAAATTTCCTGAAATGCCTCCTCAACTTTAAAGTAAATGCAAATAAGGGTAAAACTATAATTTCATTTTTGACACACATTAAATGCGCCTGCAAACTTGCTGTGTAACGGTTCAATTACTTCTACAAATGAAAATGAAAATGGCAACCAAACACAGGCTAAAACACGAATAATATATTGACATAGTGAATTGTTTAGCAATTTGAGATATCACATGTTCCAAATTCACATAATAGCACAATCACCTCCTGGAAAAGTCATTTAGCAATTTGAGATGTCATGTCTTACAAATTCATATGTGCCATTTTTTAACCATATCACAGTTTATGTTGTGTATTATCTGTTGATATTGACATCATGGTTTGTATATATCCTGCTTTCTAAATAAATCTTTGAAGCCTTAATTGAATACTGATGCATATGTAACAAGATAAACACAAAATTAGTCTTGAGATGATCAGCTCCACCAACGTAACGCGACGTCGTTTATTAGACATCATATAGAGTTGTATGGTTTCTGATTATGAACATGAAACTATTAATTAAAACAGAAAATGATATCTAAGTTAATTCACTGCAAAAACCCTTAAAAAAAAAAAAAAAAAAAAAAAAAAAAAAAAAAAAAAAAAAAAAAAAAAAAAAAAAAAAAAAAAAAAAAAAAAAAAAAAAAAAAAAAAAAAAAAAAAAAAAAAAAAATTGAAAGTTTGCTATGTTTTTTGTCATAGTCAGTTATGATAACCGGATAGATAATACAGAAGGGTTGAGATACTGGTAGGCACCAAGACTTCTGCAAAAAGGATGATATCATATAATTGATGTGGGAAAAAAAAAGAAAGAAAAATGAACTATTTAAAGATGACATGATAATATTAATAAAGTCAAATTTAAAATCTTGATCAACTCATTTATCCTAACCTAACAGATATTAGTGAGCCAGCTCTTGATTACTACTATTCTGTATCCATTTCAAATTCTTCTTCATACTGCTCATCCTGCTAATGTACAGCATAAACATTGCCGTTTCAAATTAAAAATGAGAAAGTTTCAGAATCAGTAATTTGGGTGTTATTTTTGGGGTTATACAGTATATTTAAGCCTTGTTTGAACCTTATTATTTCCTTATTAAAATGAAAAATATGACCGTTATCCATCATATCAAGTCATCGTATTTGAATTTTTATCTCTTGTGTGGAGCCTATAACGACTATATTTTTTATTCTCATTTTTACAGTAATGTGGCTCAAACGAGGGCTTAGTATATATATGAATATTTTGGTACAATATGTAATATTTTATATTTCACATATATTTATTTATTGCTGGCCCTTAGTTAAGTACACAGATTGAGACTGTTAAAAAGTTGTTCATTTGTCCAAACAACAACAAACTTACATGTTACTTTCAACTGCCCAAAATAGACTCAACTGGGGTTTATATTTATTGCTGGCCTCGGCCCTTAGTTAAATACACAGATTGAGACTGTCAAAGTTTTTCATTGTCCAAACAACAACAAACTTTTAGTGGAAATTACACCAACTACCTTATTTTTAATAAGAGTAATGCTATAGTCGCTCACTGCGGTAGTTGTTCTACGTGACGTCCAATATGACAGTTTGTGATTCGATCTATTAATGTGGTAATTTTTTCTTTTTTTAAATATCAACTCATTAACCGTTATATATATGTCACGTAGGACGATTGCGATAGTGAGTGACTGCAAATAGCATTATTTTTTTAATAAATATTTAAAAAATACCTTTTATCTTTTTTTTTCCCAATAAATACCGTAAAATATTAATATAAAGAAAACATGAAAAATTGACTAAATCAAAAGAATAATATATTAGGTAACATGATTTACTCCTACAAATTCGTCTTTAAAAACATTTTAAAATTATGACCTTACATGTATGGGCCAATCTATGACCTTCAAAATTGTCTGAATCAAAAATTGCGTACTACCCAGACATTGAGATATATCACAAAACCAAATTATGACCTTCAAATTCTAAAATTTATCATCAAAATTCTAAACATTCATTCTGATTTAATGTTTTTATATTGATACAACGATAGTTTATATAAATTACCAAATTCGAATTTTTGATGACTCTATGAATGAAATACAATTTATTGAACCACATATTCTGCTTCTAACACATTATCGTAGAATTTCGGCTTTGAAATTGAAATTTTTTTACGTAGATCCTGTGATTTCTCCGTTTCGGATGAGTGACAAAAATGCAGTTAGATTAAGCAATGGAAGCCATTGATATTCTTTACCCATTCTCAATTTTTTGAATTGATTTTCTTTTTTGGAGGAGGCATTGCATTATTCAAAATATTTCAGTTACAAGTTATCATCTGGTATCTATTATTAGAAATTAGTAATTTTTAATATATTTCTTACATAAAACACTATTTTTAGTTATTTTAACATTACATAGTAAAACATGAAATAATATTTTGTAATAATGCATATACTAATTTTTCTGAAACTTAAATGTCACTTTCAACTGGCCAAAAATAGGCTCAATTAGGGTTTATATTTATTGCTGGCCCTTAGACTGTCAAACTATTTTTATGTGTCCAAACAACTTCAACTGGCCCAAAATAAACAGTTAGGGTTTATATTTATTGCTGATCCTTAGTTAAGTCCACAGATTGAGACTGTCAAAGTTTTTCATTTGTTTTTTTGAACCCCAAAAAAAAAAAAAATAATAAATAAATAAATAAATAAATAATAAAAAACTCAAATTCGATTTAAAGTTTTTCATCTGACAATCTTCTCATACTTAGAAAAAGAAATAAAAAAGCCTCAAATTCGACTTAAAGTTTTTATCAAGTATCCAATGTAGATTTTACAAATTTTTAATTATTAGTCACAGTCAAATGTGCTCTTGCGCGGTATTTTCTTGTCAATTTCGAGTTCGTTATTTGATACAACTAGTCAACTATCAACTTTCTAGATATTTTATTAGAATTACAAATAACTTCTACGTATGTAGACTTGAATTAAACAATTTCCAATATCCGTACAATTTTTTGCATTCGATCTTTATTTGTTGTGAACATAAGAAATTTGTAAAAAAATGGAAATCTGAAAATATAATAAATAAGTGTCTTTTTTTTTTTTTTTTTTAAATTGACGATAGGCAACGTTCACCAAAGATATGTATGTTTCAAGGATAAATATATATGTACCCAATTTGGGTTACTGAATTGGTTACTTACTCTTACATGCACGCGGCCTCCGCTTGCATTTAAAAATTTTGGTGTGTGGGACCCGCCCTCCTATTATGTGTGTAGGTAAAAAATTCGATAAAGAAATAGATGTACATCTAGCATTGTCCATGTTTCAAATGCTACTATAGCATGTTTTGTATAAAACCTTGATTGGTATTTGATAGTGAAATTACAACAATTTTTAATTTAATTGTTTTTAATATCGTCGAATGATATCTAATCTTCTCTACCTTTTTATTGTGATAATTTTGTGGTTGTTATTGCTATACTTCCACTTATTTAGTTCAAAAACTAAGAAATGACGTGTCAATAATCTTAAGTGAGAATAGGGATGGCAATCGGACTCGCCAGCACGGACCGCCCGTGACTCGGCTCGGGGCTCGGTAGACCCGACCCCCATTTTGGGGACACGGGCTTTACCCGAGCGGGCCCGTGAGCTAGCGAGCTTTTAAAAAAAAAATTAAAAATTAAAAATTTGACAAAACTGCTGCCTTAAAAGGCAGCAGCTTGGTTAGGAAGAAAAAATAAAAGAAGGAGAAAACGAGCCTGTTCGGTTTGGCTCGGAAAAAGCCCGAGCTTTTGCTCGGGCCGAGCCTATTTTTTTTTTTCCGAGCTTTTGCTCGGCTCGGCCCGGCTCGAGCCCGCAAAAAAGCTCGGCCATTTTAATCGGCCGAGCCTTTAGGCTCGCGAGCCGACTTGGCCCGGCTCGTTTACATCTCTAGGTGAGAATCATTGATTCAAATCCAATCATAGGTCAAATTGATTGTAATCCCTATTTTAGCACGTACCAGCAGAATTTAAATAATAGTTGCCTTGATATGCAATAACAAAAAATTTCAATTCATTTGAAACGAATTGTCAAATGATAGGACCTATCATGTTTGTAAGTCAACAAATTGACAAAAGAAAAAAGGACCATGCTATATGTATACGGACGTTTATACGCCCATGTACACTCCCTGCACAAGAGGGAGGCTCGCACATTTATTTATTGGGTTCGGGCACCTCGCTTGTGTACAAATAGCAATTTCCAAGAAAAAATAAATTTCAAAGACTACAAATAACCGAAGAAGTTGTGTCTCCATGAATTAAATGATATTACTAAAACTTTGTTATTTTTATTTATTTATTATTATTTTTTTAAAGAAAGCTAAGCCCTTGTTTGGAGAAAATTAAAATCTAGATTTTAATTTAAATCAAAATCAAAAATTAATTTTGACTACATATTTCGTGGGATTCCTAACTTTTCAACTATAAGCTTAATAAACTTTTATAAAAATCTGTTAAAAATTTAATTTTAATTTCCACCAAACATGGGCTAAACTAATACTTACTATAGTAAAAATGGTCACAAATTGGGTCAAAATTCTCAATGTCCCAATTAATCACTAAACAGAAGAAGTAAATAAATGCATCTTATCCGAGGGGAAAAATGAGCAACTACACAAGCTCGGGTTCACTGAAATTTGCGGTCAATCATTCCGATTTTGTAATGAGGAAATCTAAATGATTTTTTAATTTGTAATGACCTCTACATTAATTACCAAAGCTAACTTCTTATTTTATTATTATTATTATTATTTTGATACCCAAATATTCCAGCTAGCTTCTTATTATTTGAATTTATAATGGGGAAATAACATTTTTTTTTTTAAATGAATGGTTGTAAAAGAATGAAAAGTTTTCGATTTACGTGAAATATTATTTTATTAAAAATTGTGTAATTGAAAATAGGAGATAGAAAAAAATTTAAATTAAATTGATGAGTTTTGAAAGGGGTCGAACGGGGCTAACAACTATTTTCCAATAGAAAACGAAACGCAAGCAGAAGCTTCTGTTGGAAATTGGAAGTCCTATGACTAATATAACTAAAAGTAATCTGTATTTACCTTCAAAAGGCAGTCTATTATTATTATTATTATTTTATTTAGCTTCCGTTTGGCCCCTATTATTTCATATTATAATTTTTGAAATAGTATGTTTTTTAAAAATGTGCGATAAAAAAAAAAGGAGAAGTTTTCAATTTACGTATAATATTATTTTGCAGAAGATTATGTGATTGAAAATAAGAAGAAGAATTATATTTTGAAATAATGGAGGGCAAACGGGGCTAAAAAACATCACTTTAAACCTTGTGGGTCAAGAGGCAGATTCTAGGAGCCGTTTTAAAAATCTATCATGTTTTAATCTGATTGTACAGAAAAATACTTCACAGAATCGCACTAGATACAGGTATTGCAACATCTGATTTGATCTGCTTTTTTTTTTTTTCCTTTATCCGACAAATGCCTGCAAATTGTCTTCTGTATGAATGCTGGAAGCCAAATTCTGTGTGTGTAGAACTACTCAACTAACAAAAAGAAATTCATATGAATAGAGACTTAAAATGAAGGGAAATTTGCATTTTTCATCATTCACTTTCACGAAATGTAATAAATTTACCATAAGTTTTTGAAAAGAATAAATCAATAATTAGATAATAATAGTATATAAAAAGATTTAAAAAATAAATATTTTATCTTCCTCAACTAAGCTTACCTACCAACTGTAACAACCTCCACCTCCAAACCCTCATCGTCACCACCACACCCCGTCTACACCCCTCAATGGCCTCACTCTAAATTTTCACCCTTAATTAACACAAAAAGTAGTGGGAGAAATTTTCATTGGTTTCGCATCCTAAATTTTAGGCCGTGCTTCCGGTGATGGGTTTTTTTGGATGTGGATCTAGTGTATTCGGCAACAAGTTTTTAAAATGATTCTGTCGGTGACTAGGTTGCTTAATTCTAGAATTAAACTTTTTGATAGAAAGAAGTCGACACCCTATTTGACCTTCACTCATATGAGAGTGGGATCCATGTGAATAAGAAAGGAGAAAAAAATGATTCCCTATTGTGAGTATGCTATCAAGAGGGGTGTGATAGCATAGCAGCGTTCTAATTCATATTCCGATATTTGTGTTGGTGTCTGTGCTAAAAACGATGATGATGATTTGTCGAGTTGATTCATGAAGGCATAACATGGTTGGTTACGAGGTCTTTCCAAACCCCATCCGCAACTCGTGTAGACCGCTGTGTAAATTTCAACTTAAAATTTTCTCAAATGGATTAGTATGCATGGATGTGCTAAGCCACACATTTTTAGCATGCCAAGTTTGATTAGCCACACCAAAATATCATCTTATTAAATAAATAGTATTGATATTTAGATTAAAGTTTTTTCAAAGCCGATTAAACAAATTTTTTATCTATACATTTTGTTGGACCCAAAATCAAGACTTAAGTATTCACGCATATGTTGGTAGGGACGGCAATGGGTCGAGCCGGCATGATCTCACGAGCCGCTCATGAGCTCGTGATTTTTTTTAATTTTTTTTTTTATATAAATTTGCACATTTTTTGACTTTTATTTATTTATAAATTTACATATTTTTTGATTGCTCATGGGCACACGACGCATGAGTCGCTCGTGGGATTGAAACCCCTACTTTGGTTCGGGCTCTTTATTTGACGAGATCGAGCCGTCGACCAGTCGAGACTATCGAGTTTTAACGAGTCGAGTGGCCAAGCCGACGAGCCCGTCGCCTTGTTCAACATCCTTATATGTTGGATGCATAACTTATAAACACTACCAAACATAATATGAAGGTTTATTCGACACCTCTGTGTACAATTACATTCACTAATATATAGGCCCTGTTTGAGTCTTATTATTTTTTCATTAAAATGAAAAATATAATCATTATCTGTCACATCAAGCCATCATATTTGACTTTTTATCTTTTGTGTGGGTCCCATAATAATTTTATTTTTCATTTTCATTTTTACAATAATGTGGCTCAAACAGAGGCATAATCTAGCATGTTCTTTGTTGTGTCTGAAATATTGTTTACTAGAAGTTGTAAGATTGACTTTATCAAGAGGAGCAGTTTAGACCCTTATAAATTGGTCTTATATTTTTATATTTATTTAATATAAGATTTTATTTTTTAACATATCTCTGTAAGATGATGGCTCGCTTGAGCGGATCAATATTGAAATTTATGTGCTTATTTTTTTGAGTCTTAACATAATCGAATTGCTTGTGAGAATTTATTGTGCTATGCCATAATAATACTCCCAATTCATATGATCACAAAATTGGATTTTACCCCCTGTATATCGAGCCTCATAGCTCGGTGTACACTTCCCTCACATGAACAGAGGGGCTCACGCCCAATTAATGCACGGACCCCGCTCCCATATGAGAGGGCTGTATACCAAACCGTACATGTAGCTTAACCCTGCAAAATTCTATTTGCACGCGAGTAGATGTATGAAAAATTCTTGGGATACAAGAACGAGACAGTGGGAACGTGTCCAATGAGGACCACACTAATTTTCCAAGAAAAAATAGGAAATTGATTAATCATTAAGGAAAAAATAACAAATGGAACAAACTTGCCACGTTAACGCGGGCATTAATGAAAACGTGACTTTTTTGATAGAATACTCTCGAAAAGTCCTACACTGTTCCACAACCTTGAGCGTCCAAATTCATACTCCAGCCACTCCCTCGGCGACTCCTGACGGAATTTTCTAAAATGTTGATATTTGTATTTCAAATACATTTATAAATTGATTTATTTCGAAAAGTATAAGAAACATTTTTAAGTCAAGAGGTTTTTTTTTTTTTTTTAAATTTAGAAACTTTTAGAAATAAATGAAAAATTTTAGACTTAAATAAATATCAACTAAAGGGGTCCACCTCGAATTGATCAATGGGATCTTTTTAACGATATCAAATTGAACAACATGGAAGGTCGATCCATGGTTCCACCAATGTAGGTCAAATAATGAGATACATCATCTAAATACATCATCATGACACAACTAAAAAGATACTGAAAGACAACATCGTTCCCAACAATAAATCAAGTCATGAAAGGTAGGCATAAGTCCTACCCATGCAAGTTGGAACATGGAAGACGTCATCTAAATGGTAAATACATCATCATGACACGACTGAAAATGTATTTTGGATGATGGCATCATTCTTGACAGCAAATCAAAGTAAAATCATTAGAGCCTAAGGTATAAGCATTATAATGAATCTGCCACCGCAAATCAAAATGGACAATGATGCATATAAGAGAATAAAGCTCCAATGCAATGGATCGATTTGTAAAAAATAATCCCTCAATATTACTTTTACCAGAATTCCAAGAAAATTGCATCCTTATTACATCAAATTCTCTCAAACATTACTTAGTTATTCCATCCAAATTTACCTAAATGAGCGTCACATCATTTTTAATCATCAACAAAATTGTAGTCTTTAATAAAAAGATCAAGGGGGCATATTCAATTGGAACTTTTAAAAGTTTTTGTAAGACTTTTTTAAGTGGGTGACTTTGGTGGATTTTATATAATTTTGAGCGAGTCTATGGACTTCTTAAGAATTAATAAAATTCTTCAATAGATTTCTGTAAACTTTAATTAAAGACTTTAATCATCTTGCAAATTCATTATATACCTGAAAATTTACAATCTTTCTTACGAACAAATTAACATTTTAGAAAACCATGACGCCCACGTTTTTTCCTTTTTTTTTTGGGGTAAAGTCACTAGTCATAGTTTAATCATTCAATTTTGGAACAAATAAAATAATAATAAAAATTTGCATCAATTTCTAAGAACATAATAAGAAATATTTCATGAAACTAACATAATTTCTAAGAACATAAATTGTTCTTAACAAAACAAAACAAAAAAGGAAAAAAGAAAAAAAAAAGAACGAAAGAATAGATTGATTACATAGAATTGTACGTTTTGAAACAATTGCATATAATTTCAATTCAAGAGTAATTAAGTACATATAAAATAATTATAAATTGATTACAGCAAATGAATTAAATAGATATAAGAAAATTCTAAAATTGAAAAAAAAAAAAATTGAAATCTTCACAAATCTCAAAGTAGAGTTTCTTTGAGATTTGCTATTTATATTTTTCACAAGAATTCTCCAAAAGTCCAGTAAGTGGAGAATTCTCCAAAGTCACAGTACGTTTAAATACCTCATGACTTGTAAAGATTTTTAAAAAGTTTCAGTTAAATAACTTGTGACTTTTGGGATTTTTTTTAAAGTTTATAAAAGTTTCAATTGAATACATTTAAACTTTCAGAGTCTTTAAAAATCACAATTGAATACACTTAAACTTTTTAAGTTTTCGAAAAAGTCTCAAATGAATGCATCCCCTAACTTAATTCAATACCTTTATTTCTTAAATATTGACACAATAAGGTGAGTTTAATTTCTTTTTCAAAAATAATTACTCATTTTATAAAAACGAAATTTTATGTAATTCCCCTTGTACGGAGAAATTGCTGCCGAATTTCACCATGGTTGATCCCCCTCTTTTTCCCTTTCTTTTTTTTTTTTTTTTTTTGCCAATTTTTTTGGCCTTTTCTGTCCACAGAGCAGAACTCGTCTCGGCCTCTCCCCCTCTATATATACCTCTTCCATTCCTTCCAAATTTACAATATTTCTCCTGTATACCTACCGCCATTTCCCTTCACAGATCACAATTTCTTTGTTAAATCTGGGAAATTGTTATCGATGTCAATAGAAGGGATGAGAAATCTCTGTTTTTCGCCAAAATCTTCGTCTTCTTCTTCATTTTCAACATCTCACTTTCCTTCACCCTTCCGATTTGGGTCTCGGCCGAGTTTCTCTGAGTCAATAACGGACAAGACTTTAGAAACGGCTGAGCCAATGATCATGAAATGGAACCCAGACTCCACTACTATCGCCAAAGTCACTTCTCTGTTTTACGAAAATCGTAAGGAGGCATGGGACTTCATCAAAGCTGTGAATAATCTCCAGAAGGCCATGCACTTAGTTGCAGGAGATTCGAATTCGGAAAAATTAACCCGTTGCCAAATGCTAATGCAAATTGCCATGAAAAGACTCCAGAAGGAGTTCTATCAGATTTTATCCATTAATAGAGCTCATTTGGATCCGGAATCTGTTTCGACTCGGTCATCCTTTATCTCAACTCGATCAAGCACCTCTGACTATGATGATGAGGACGATGATAAGATAGTGGTCGAGTCCATATCTGAAGTTGAAGATGCCTCCAGTGTTGCAATGACTGATCTTAAATTGATAGCCGAGTGCATGATTTCTTCTGGTTACGCAAAAGAGTGCATGAAGATTTACAAAATTATTCGAAAATCCATAGTCGACGAAGGTATTTATCGGCTCGGGGTGGAAAAATTCAGTGCTTCACAAATTCATAAAATGAATTGGAATGCTTTGGATTTAAGAATTAATCATTGGATTAATGCCGTGAAGATAGCAGTTAAAACTCTATTCAATGGAGAAAGAATCCTCTGCGATCACGTTTTTGCGTGTTCAGATTCGATCAGAGAGTCGTGTTTCACCGAGATTTCTAAAGATGGAGCGATGATTTTGTTCGGATTTCCAGAAAATGTGATGAAAAACAGCAAGAAATCGCCGGATAAATTGTTCCGAGTACTTGATATGTACACCGGAATCTCCAATCACTGGCCGGAGATTGATTCCATATTCTCCTTCGATTCAACGGCCAGTGTCAAGTCCCAGGCTCTGACGTCACTCGTCAGGCTCGGCGAGTATGTGCGGACGGCATTGAATGAATTCGAATCCACCATCCAGAAAGATTCTTCTAAATCTCCGGTGGTCGGCGCCGGAATTCACCATCTCACAATTGATGTAATGAATTACTTGTCAATCCTCGCCGATTATAGCACTATTCTTTCAGATATATTGGCCGACTCACCGCAACCGCAGAAGAATTCATTGCCAGAGAAATCTCTATTCGGATTCTCCGACGCAGAGGAATCTCCGATGCCGGCAATTTCTCTCAAGGTCGCTTGGCTTATACTGGTTCTTCTCTGCAAACTCGACATAAAAGCAGAGTATTATAAAGACATTTCCTTCTCTTACTTATTTTTAGCAAATAATCTTCAATACATAGTTGCACGGGTACGGACGTCTAATCTCAAATACCTCCTCGGAGAAGAATGGTTATCGAAACATGAATCCAAGGTCAAACTATTTTCGTCAACCTACGAACGGCTAGGATGGGGTCACGTCATCGATTCTCTCCCAAAGAATCCAACGGTTGGGACCTCTCCGGATAAAATCAAAGAAGTCTTCAAGAAATTTAGTTCGTCATTTGATCAAGCATACCAAAAATACTCTATGTGCATCATACCCGATAGAGAACTCCTAGATGACATAAAGACATCGATAGGCGAGAAGATTGCCCCAGTTTATCGAGAATTCTATAATGCACATTCGGCCATGGTGAGGAGGAAAAGAAATTTGACATGCATGATCAAATTTGCACCCGAGGATGTAGAAAATCACCTATCGAATCTATTTTTTTGGAATAATTGAGTTAGGGAGATCATCATTTGCTTCATCATCATCACACTCAGAACCATCACTGTCCCACTAAGATAGTGTTTATGTATATACGACACTACCTACTTTGAGTGATTTTATATATTATGATAGTGATGCTTTTAATAAAATAATGTTCGCACGCTTCTAAATTCATCTCCCTATCATCCCAATCGGCTCTAATCTTTGATGGTGTTTTGATACAAATAAAAGAATAAAAAAATGAGATCACTGAAAAATCATTCAACCTCCGAAATAACAAAAAAAATAATACTATTTGCAGTCCTCCTACGTGGCATACACGTGACAGTTAGTAATTTATTGCATAAGGTAATAAAAAACTATTACATTAATGTATAAAATCACTAACTAACACATATATGTCACATAGGACAACTACGATATGAATGATTGCAAATAACATTACTCTAACAAAAATCAAGGCCGTAACAATGTTCTTAGTGATTGAGCCTCCAAATTAGAGCAAAGTCTTCCAAATACGCCATATTCTTGTCTAGTACTTTTTCTCGTCCAGTTGACAAGAAGTCTGCAATTTTGGTGTTTTTTGACTTGTTTTTCGGCTTGGACCAAAATTAACAAACGCTTATATAATTGTCGAATACTGTCTAAAGTAAAGATTGAGGTTAAAAGAAAATCTTCATCGATTCCACTATCGTGCCACTTATTACGTTCCTAAGTCATTGAACAAATGGAATTAGTAACAAATATTTGAATGGTTGACTTCAAATTAATTAAAAATAAAATTTTATTTGTTATGGGTGCACGTTAGACAAATTTGATTTTTTTTTTCCCCTCATATGATAAGATTATTGGAAAATTGGAACTAGGTCACGTCTTGTATTTATAGCCAAGGCAATAGCCACAAGTTTGAACGAGATAGACAGAAAAGATCCTCGGTTGGCAGAGATTAAAGTCAAGATTTTAATATAATTAAAAATCTAAGTTTAATCAAAATTTACTAAAAATCTAAATTTAATCTCCATCAAACTGGGGATAATGGGAAATCAAAAAATTGTTAGGGGTGAGTTATATTTTTCGGATAATATATCAATTAAAAAGAGAAGGAAAATAAATTCTTAACAAAAATAAATATCTTCCAGAAGATAATTATTTTCTTTAGAAAACGAAAATTAAGTAGAAGCTTCTGTTCATGAATAATATTCATTTTTAGTAGTTCAAAATAGACCGCTGAATTTTGTTGGCGTTGGTAGTCACATAACTAATAACTAAATATTAGTCTTTTATTATTATTTAAAAAAAAAATAAACCTTTTGAGTCAAGAGGAAGATCCTAGCGGTTCTTTTGACGTAAGGTTGTCTTTGTGCGTCATTGCGCATGGATAGCGACGTTAGAGGCAAAAGACATAATCCACAATTTTAGTATTGCTGAAGTCCATTTCGAATAAGTTGAAGGCTCCCCTTGACTTGGTTAAGAAGGGGTTGCACGTCGAAAAATTCATGTTGAACACATTGGCTACCTTCGATGATGAAAAAGGCCAAGGTCGGACTATTGGAGACATCATACAAAAATACTGTAATAACAAAGGAAGTGCTCCGTTTTGACAATAGCACCATCCTAATCGACCAATCAGGACAATAACTTGAGGACATAGGATACAGGGCTACGGCCTAGATGTTATCATTACTTCATCGTAATTGAATTTTTCTAACCAACTGAATCCCTTTAGATGGACGATGACGCACAATCCTGATCAAAACAATGTAGCTTGACATGACTAGAATGACAATCTCGAGTCCCACAACCTATATAAAGGAATGGAGAGACAAGTGAAAATGGGATTCGAACTCAAAAATATGCGTACTATTACACAAATTCTAGCAATTTAACATCTTTACTTTGCTTAGATTTCATCGTTATAATCACACTGTTATTCTATTCAAATCTCTTTAAAATTGATCAAAAATAGTCGATTTGTATCCGTATCTGCAAAACAAAACCTTGGAATTCAAGAAATTAAACGCGATGGTGTGGACATGAAAATGTCCGAGGATTTTTCTAAGAAAATAAAAAATAGTTGAATATTACACATTTAGAAGAGAGAAAAATAAATGGCACAAACTTGTATTTTTTCTACCAGACTTGCAGAAGTCCAATGTCCTCAACCTAGAACATAAAATTTCCTACTCAGAGAAATTTCCCCCACCTACTATTATTTTTTTAAAAACTTTTAACTTTCATTTAGCAAAAATCTTAAATAGTCTATAAATTGTGGCAAAAAACTTTTTGACAGAGACTCTACTGGATAGTGTATCCACCTGTTCATCGCATATTTCTAACTATTTATAAATTCTTTCCTATGGGATGCGAAATTTAGTAAGAAGAGATTGTTGTATTCAAGAATCTCGCCCTTAATCATACATATTAATCGTTTTCAACTCCTCTTTGTTTAAAATAGTAGAAACGTTTATAAAAAGTCCAACAAACTCTCCGTGTTAAATCTTTATCCTACTTATTTATGATTTCATTAATTCCTTCTTTTTTATATGTTTCCCTTCCAAAAAAAAAAAAAAAAAAAAAAAGGNAATGTATAGAATGCAGATGCAGTGGCAACGGTCAAATCATTTTTCTTAACCAACAACAAAAAGTAGCTTCTTCATGAGAAACAATATATTTGGTGGTGATTAAAATTAAATTTTTTAGCAAACTGTAATATAAATTTTTAAAATATGTGGTTAAAAAATTACGAGACCACGAAAGACGTGGTTAATACTGATTGTTTAACTTTGATTTAAATTAAAATTATATTTTAATCAAAACCAAACATAGACATAGTTTAAGCACGTATAAAACTAAGAAACAACGGGCATCTGATCAGCAATTCGAGGGATACACTGCCACCCAGTGCAGTGTTCAAGAAAATGTTTCAGCGCATCAGTCGGGGGTTCTACCGTCCATGTTTCATAAAATTCGCTAGGACAAAACACGCAAGTTTCATTGGTGATCGGCGTCAAGCCTGCTTGAGTTCCACTAACGAATAAATCGCCTTCTGATTTAATACAGCCAGTACATCCCTCTTCCTTGTCCTCCGCCTACAGAGCAATGACGAAGAGTTCAGCCATGTTTTTAAGTTGTAAATCTTAATACAGGTCCTAAAAACACAATTTCCTGGGACGCGACAAGACTAAGCAAAAAATTCATTTCGTACCCCACACGCACAAATATATAAGAATATAAAACATACTAACTCGTGTGTGCGCACACGCCTCTTACACAAATACAATATGTAGCAATTTGGCCTTTGTGCTCAAGTCTTTATATCATATATATTGTTTGCTTGAGAGAGTCTCAGCTCATCTTACTTTTCACAGTTTTCTGTTGCGTCCCCCCAAAGATTCGAACTCAAGATCTCAATTGATACAAGGCAGGGTTCATGAGTTCAATCATGGGGAACACGAGAAATCCATGAGTAAGATGAACAGAGGCTCTCCAAAAGCGGACATTACATATGATATAACGACTTGGACACTGATGCCAGATCTCTTTACACTATATGCTCCACATTGCATCAATACATGTTGAGTACACTGCCAAATGACATAACTTGCCAGATAGTATAGCAAATCCAACAGGCTTAGTAAAGCGAGAGTATTTAAAAGTGTGAGGACAGTCGCAATCTTTATACAAGGCAAGTGCAATAATCATGCTATTCAACTCAAATTTAATACTCGGGCAAAAATAGATAATTTTTTAAAACAGAGCCAGTTAATCTTCGACTCTTTTCTGCAACAACAGACATAAATTCGAGGCTTGCCAAATGAACACGAATGTTAACATAAAAGATTATATGTTTTACCTTTTCAGTGAGATATTTGAAAGCCAATTTCTTGTGTCCGGCTTCATATATGTTGCATTGGGAATATATCTGAGAAATGTATTCGAAAGAGTACTTAAGAAGAGTTAAATAGCTATATCCTGAAATATGTTCAAGCCAACGTAAGGGACATGATGTTACAATAAATTACCTGTGACTCTACACTCGCACAAACAGCATAAATTCCCCAATTTCTGGTATAATTATTGTACAGATGAACTTTTGCACATCTAACACGCGGATGCCGCTGTCGAGTCCCATCAAAGAAACAATGATGAATAGTAACCCGCATACTCCTGTCTCCCGTGTTCGAAGGATCTGCCCCTATAAGTATGGTTTTATCATGATTGAAGAAATGACACCTGAATTCAAAGACACAATGATTAATTAAAGATATTAAAAAGGAGAAAAATGTCAAATTTCAAGATACAAATTATATCTAACCGAGATATAGTAATATCTGTGCTCATTCTAGTGATATCAATCAATCCATCGTCAAAGTCCGTAAGACTACAACGATCAATCCAAATATGCTTTGAATTTGGTTTAATCTGAATGCCATCAATATCATGGCCTCTACCCCCTTCGAACTCGAGATTGCAGATAATCACATGTTCACACTCTTTCAACCTCAATCCTTTCCCTGTGAGTTTAATCCTTTGACCACGTCCATCAATGGTCTTATAAGATGATACGTTCAGATAAGACGAGAGCTCAATGGTGCCTGAAACTTCAAAGACGATCCATATGGGTTCTTTCTCACGACATCCATAACGAAGTGATCCAGGCCCATCATCTGCAGATTCTCATAACAGAGTTAGCCATTACACAACAATATCAAACACAGAAAAGATAAAATCACTGAACAAGCCATGCTTTCAAAACAAGATATAAAAACACTGAAAAGATGTAATTTAAATGAATATGGATACACTTGCGAAACTCTTATATATGTATGTAAATGATTTTTCTTTTCTTAGTTTAGCAATAACCACTACCACCCAAAACGTTGAAGAGCTATGTAATAAGAACAAATAATAGCAGTGATAGTAGCATCTGCAGTAGCAGTAACATATCAAACCAGATTTTACAACCTTCGATAAAACACTTAAAAGCTAGAGTTCATTTACATAAATGAGAAAACGGGAAACAATGAATGCAAACTTCACGATTAAAAACTTGACAGCGTGCTAATAGCTTAGAAGGTTCAGATTACAGAGAAACCACCCTTTTCTTGACACGATACATAATCTCCATCTGAGTATTTTATACGAATAGGGCAATAAATCACATTGTTGTTTGGCATGTACGAGGCTTCAGAAAAACAAGATTATATTACACAAGGACTTCTTATTCCAAAGTCCCAATTCAAGTAGTCCAATGGTTGATGAACAATTACGCGTGGGGTTTCTTGTTCCAAGATCCCAATTCAAGCAGTCAGTCTGATGTCCGAAGCTACAGACCACTAATTGGATTGAATTAGTACATTTTCAATGCGACTGGCATATTTTATTAGACTATCCTTCCAGTAAGTGTTCTTCCAAACATGCAAGCATCGAAATTTCGAACATGCATACAAACCATAAATTGAAAAGAAAAATAAATTAAACTTTTGCATCTTGGACAATATTATGATCTGTACGCTTCTTTTTCACAAAAAATCTTCTCCAACTTTCCCAATTACTTTTCAACATCCATCAAATTATCAATCTCTTCTCTTTGGTAATATGGGGCCTAAAAGAGCATTAAGCTTCTGTTAAAACTAGCATTCACCATCTACTGAACACAAAAACAACCCTTCCCTGCCCATAAACGGTAAACCCACAATTCACTAAAGCAATCCAGCAAATAGAATAATCAAACAATGAAAAAAAAAAATTGAAAACAGAACCAGTGATCTTTAACAAATTACCAGCAAGAGTCTTGACATGGTAAAGGGGGCCGTGCAGACCACCTATGGCGTGGCGGCCAAAGCCTTCAGCTTGGCCAGCCAGAGCCCTTAAGGTGGAGTCCACATGAGCATATGGCAAACACAAACCCATGTTTACATTTGCTAAAGTTGAAGTTTGGGTTGGTATTTTTGGCACAGATTCATCGTATTTATATGGCGGATGAGGCTGGTGTTTCCCGTGTCCGGTGGCGGAGTAACGGCCGTGGCGATTCCCCATTGGATGCTATGAATACATGGCTATTAATTATCTTCCATTTATGATCGCCTTAACACTAAGGTGAAAACTGAAAACCTACCGACACTACTTTTACTTTTTGCTTTTATCAATTTATAGGGAAATTGCGGTAACGGTCCCTAACCTTTTTATTTTTTACAAATTTTATCCTAACCTTCATTTTATGTCAACGGAGGTTCCTAACCTTTCTTGAATATGCACCTAGGGTTTATCTGGATGGAACCATCCAAAACACTATCAGTTGACTAGGAAAATTAAAGAATTAATATCCAATAACACCGTCTAAAAAGGTATCAACATCAAATAAAATCATCGCGATCGCAGATCATTTAAAGAATTTTTCCGATCAACTAACGGTGTTGGAAGGTTTCCGTCCAGATTAGGGGTGGGTACGGGTCGATTCGGTTCTAAAGAGAACCGAACCGAACCAAAATTTTCGGGTATTTAGTAAATGGAACCGTCGGGTCCAAATATAATTATAGAACCGTTCGGGTTCGGTTCGGTTCTGTTCGGATCGATTCGGTTCCTTTCGGTTCTGTACTATAATTAAATTTTTTCACATTTATAACAGCATTATATAAATATAACTAATGACACGTTCAATGGTTTTGAAATGTCAGAGACTAGTAGACTACCTTATTCAAATGATCGCTACGGTCAAAATTTCGATTGGCGGAGGTTACAGTTTCGATCGGAGGTCGTAGTGTCGGTCGACGTTTGTATAGGTTTTGGAATGTCAGCGAGGCTGCGAGAGTCGAGACAGCGTTATGCAGTTTAGTGTAGGTATTTAGAGTTATTTAGTGGGTTGGATCTTGTTGGGCTAAAAAATGAGACAATAAAATGGGTAATTGGGCCAAAAATAAAAAAATTAGAAATGAAACAAATTATTGGGCCAAAAATATGAATTTAGAAATTCTTAATTTGTTAATTTGTTTAGAAAAAATTAAAATTAAAATAATTTGATTTATTCAATATAAAAAAAATTAGAAAGATTCAGTTGTTATTCGATTTTTCGGTTCTTGGTCTAGAACTGAGAACCGAACCGTACCCGTCGGTTCTCAATTTAGATACCCGTTCGGGTATTTAATTTGACAAGAACCGTCGGGTTCGGTTCGGGAGATTTGCCCAGCCATAGTCCAGATGGATCTCAGGTGCATATTTATGAAAGGTTAGAAATATGCGCTAGCACAAAATGAAGGTTATGATAAAGTCTGTAATAAATGAAAAGATTAGGGACCGCTGCTACAATTTTTCCTTCATTTATATCTCATCTTGAAGGATTCTTTTCTTGCTTTATTAGTTTAGGCCCCATTTTCAATTTTCATTTTGGCTTCCTTTTTTTTTTTTTGGTCAAAGGCCATTCAAAGGATTTGACATTATCCTTATCCAAGTATATTGTTACGAACAATTACAAATAAATTATCTAAGGTTAAATGGATTATGACTACAAGATGTATCCAACCTTATATCTCTCGTTATGGACTCTTTCGACACAATCTACTACATAAAGATAAGTCGCGTTGGACACCTAAAAAGACAGACACATGAATGCACAATTTTATATAAAAAACAGTTACACTGATGAAGATTGAATATATGGTTGATTTTCATTTAATTTATGCAATTTTTTTCTATGTTTTAAATTTCATTTGGAATTTATAATTTATAATTACCTTTAATTTGTATTTTTAGTAAATAAATTCGGAAGTGAATTTCGATCAAGATTTAGGTTTTAGTCATTAACTAGATTTTTTGTCTCTACTAAGAGCATTTTGAAGAGACTTTCAAGCCCTTGTTTTAGTTCTATTTTAAGGGGAAGAATGCATTCTTAAATAGTCTTTTGATGAAAAATGTGTAGTTAAAAATTAAGAAAAAATTTGAATGTAAGTGTAATATTATTTTATTAAAAAATATGTAATTGAAAATGAGTTTTAAAAAAATGAATTTTGAGAAGAATATGGCTCAAATAAGGGCTAAACGTGAGATACTCTCTATTTTAAAGAATCCGTATTTAAGATTATGCTCTAAATACCCTTTAAATTAACATTTTTATTTAAATAGTGGGCCAAACTCATTCTCTATAATTAAGCCCCCGTTTGGCCCCCATTTTCTGAAAATGAAAATGGGAAGAATAATATTCTTTTGAAAAATGAGTGGTTGAAAAGAAAGGAAAAATTTTCGATTTACGTGTAATATTATTTTATGGAAGATTGTATGGTTGAAAATAGGAGAGAGAAAAATGTAATGTAATGTAATGTAATTGAATTTAATGGGGGCTAAATACATTCAAAATAAATTTTGAATGAAGAAAACAAATATAATAATCTATACAAAAGTTAGTTAAAATAAAATATAGAGAAAAATAATAAATACTTTTTTGAAGTAGTAACATTATGTATTAAATATAAAGAGCCTGTTGCAGTATTTTAAAATTTTTACTTTTTAAATTTATAAATGCTCTCTAAATTATATAATATGCTATTTAAAAATATAGAGTCTCTTAATGATGCTTTGAACTTTCATAGAGCTAAATTTATTTTCTATTGAAATAAAATATTAATTATTGAGATTTTCGACAATTTTTTTAAATTGTCGGTATTTTATATTTAAAATCAAGGATTCTAAATTAGCGTATTTGCGAGCGAATCAAAAGTTTTTGATGCCTAAATTTCTGGTATTCTTAGAAATTAACAAAAACTAGAAGATAATTGTGTCGCTATATTCCTTTGAATTAATGATACTTCGATAATGTATTCGTTTGGCATTTTTATCACTTCTGCCCCTACATCAACTTCTCAATTTCATGTGTGTCCTGCGTAATTCTTAAATTTGCATTGGTATATTTCTACTAAAGAAAATTTCATTGCCTACAAAATCTAGTGAATCACGAGAAGAAAAAGGGTAAAGTCGTCAATGTTAAAGAATTAATACATTTGATAACCGTTCCCATTTCTCTATCACCAGTGGGATATAGGAACAGTCACCTTTAAATAAAAATGTTGATAACACCACCAGCTTGGGAGCAATTAGAGAACAAAGTTTGTGTATGTTTGGCAAAACTTTAATTATAATTTAAGTAGATCAAACATAATTTTTATCCACATATTTCATAAAATTTACAACTGCTATTAACTTATTATCCATACATTTCAAATGACAGTTTTTGAGCATTCGTGGAAGTTGAGAGAATTACTCGTGTAATTTTTTGAAATCATAGAAATGTAAAAAATCACATTAAGTCGCCTATAAAATTACATTTAGGGTGCGTTTGACTGCACACATTTTTCATGGAAAATGTGTTTTTTCCACATAATTTCCTACTTTTGTCTTGTTTGATTGATAATTTATTCCAAGGAAAATATTTTCCTTGTTTTGGTCACGTGACCACATTTTCCTTGAAAACAAAAAAAATATTTTCTTTGGGGGAAGGTGGATTTTATTTTCCATGGAATTTAACCCTTCCAAAAATTTTAGTCGGTAACCAACCACGTAAATCTCTCTCTCTCAACTCTACCCACTCACGTCCAAATCGCTACCTCTCTCTCTCACATTGATTCTCAGCCAGCAAGCCGTCTCTCGTCCATTCAACCAAGCAACCAGCGTCTCTCACATCCATTCAACCGAAGCACGAAGAAGAAATCGACCGACCGTGTTTGAAGAAATCGACGAGACGATAACTGCATAGATTCAGGTACAATATTTGATTTCTATATGTGTAATTCTTAATTAAACTGAGTTCAATATTTGATTTCTATATGTGTAATTCTTAATTAAACTGAGTACAAAGCGAACACGGATTTTTTGGAATTTGTTTTTGTTTTTTTGATTTTGAGATTCCACATGATTGTATGCGAACTCAGATTCCAGAATTTTTCTCCTCTTTAATGACCCCCAATTCTATTTCTGTGATGGGTTCTACAAAGTGGAGGTGGAGGTGGAAAGAAATTGGGACTGCAAGGTAGAGGTGGAGCTGGAAATAAATTGGGTTCGGGTTCTACAAGGTGGAGGTGGAGGTGGAATCTTGCAATTTTGTTGGCATGTGTATCATTTAAGATTTCCCAGAGTTATGAAATCTTTGTCTTTATCTATACTTGCATTCGAAGACCTTGAATGAATTATGCTTTCAATGGTTGAGTTTCTTGATTAATTTAAATGTAGTATGAATGATGGGGGCTATGGAAGTGGAGGCAGTTTGGGAATATCAAAAGAAGACATCCCTGGTATGAAGTTATGAGGAAGGAAATTCACATGATTGTAAACACTAAATAAGCTTTGATGAGGGTTTACCTGTCAAATAACCAAAGCATTGCAAAATGGTAGATCAAATCAAAGGATAGATCACTATTAACTCATTGATCGCATTGGGTCTGCTGAGTTTGTATGGTAGGTTGCTGCTCACTCATTAAGAAAGTAGCACAATTTAGAAAACTTAGTTTATGCTGATTAAGTTGTTAAACATGTAGGTTTAGTATACAGGAAGCAAGGATGAACCATTATTAAATAGTGATGCAGAAAGTGATGATTGTGAGTTATAAGAATATATAGTTAATTCTATTGGAGATATATCATTTTTGGTGGGTTTTACTATATCATTTTTGCTTTTTTAATATATGTTTTTTGCTGGTTTTTACTGTATTACATTCGAAGAGTAACTGGAATCCAGTGGTATTTATATTGATGGTTTTGAGGGTAACATCAATTGAATAGTTCCTCACACATGTTAGTAGAATCTCAGAAATTGGTTGAGATTTCTTTGCTAGAGTAGTGTTTGGATTTTCAATAAGATAATTGCCGGTAAGTTATCACTGTTTGCCTAATATAGCACTTGGATCCTGACTTCAATTATGTTGGTATTAGGGTCAGCATTTTGACTATTTTGTAGCAATTTCATTTTTTCTGCTGTTTTCTATCTATTAGAACCATTTATCCTTCATGTTACTTGCATTTGAGGCTGCTTTCTTGGGTATCTTCGTAGGAAAAAGATTTTCATAAAAGGAATCTCTTTTTACTTGTTACCATATTTGATGAAATTTAAGTAAAATTTGTCTCAAATTCATTACCAAATTTTCATTTTTGGACAACACTTCAGAGTTAAAGATTCTGACGCACATTATATGTCTGTAGATGTCTTCTGGTATAGATTTTACGCATTCAACAGGGCAAAAAATTAAGTGTCCTGGTCAACCACCTCCAAGATTGAATCATCAACTGTTTAAATTATTATTAGGTTTTTCAAATAGCTAACTGGTTGGTTCGCTTGGGCCATATTCTAGCAAATTCTTTTGATGATTTATTTCAATTTAATTACTGGACTGCCAGAACCAAATGAAAGTTTTGATCTTGACCAGTACTAAAGGGGGTCTTTTAAATAGTTGTTTGATATTGCCTCTGATAATGGCAATGAAGGCAGTTCCTTTTAGTATTTGGAGAAAAATGGTCTTTTGGGAACTTCATTTCTCTAGATCTAGCAGCATTGGTTGTTCGTAAATTTAGGGAAATGTTTGAGTTTTCAATCGCGCCCTCACATCCTACTAGTAGGAATTTGTTCTTTAGTCTAGTAATGCTGGAATTTTATTTATTCCAATCTATCTCTATGAAAATTTTTCCTTTATATATCGTATCTACAAGTGACATTGTGATTAATTAGTTTCAGAATTTGTTAATCGTTTATTTGAAATACCATAAAGTTTTTTATTTTTATTTTTATTTTTTGACTGTCCAGGAAGTAGAAACAAATTCAAGAAACTAAACCCAGCTAGCGTTTTGATTGGCTTGGGTGTGTGTATCTACGGATCTATTACCAATATAATGCACAATAAATTAACAGTTGCCCATTGTGCATATTTTCTTGTAGCTACAGTTAACTTTTTCTTCTGTAATGATGTTATGTTATTCTTTATAAACAAATTTTTATTGGATTTTTGTTTACCGTGGTAGTTTATAACATGGCTTCGACAACGAATCAACGTCGACGCCGACGCCGACGACAACATTTATGTTTATTTTGGACAATGGTCATACAAGCGATTGTGATATATAACGAAGTTAGGCGTCGTGCACGACATCTTCCAAGAGCTCCTCATACAAATTGGAATTCTAAAAGAGAAATAACACTTACACGAACATTAGATACGCTAAACCACATCAATTGGCAGTTGGTTCTAGAAAAATTACAAGGCATGCATATAGAAAAGCGTGACATAATGCAAGTAATGAAAATATTTCGATCGGATGAGAGTCTGGCTAGAGTATTTATGAGTTTGACTGATGACGAATTCATGCGTGATTTAGTATTTGAGAATCTGGGTTGATAAGTGTGTTTTTACACACTTATTTGGATTCATAAACATGACTTAAACATGGATAAAATGGTTGAATTGTGACTTAATCCAGTTAAATTTATGCATTGTAGGTAATTCAATGGAAATTGTGGAATTCAGGAGAAAAGAGCCGAAGAAGGACCAAAACGCAACAATTTGATAGTTCGAGGACCAAAGGTGCAAATATTGAAAAGTTGAGCTAAATGCAAAACGAGAGGGAAGACATGCCAAGTATGAGTTCAATGACAAAGCAAAATGAATGGAAGAAGAAAATATTGAAGAGGGACTGAAATGAAGATAATTGAAAGTTGGAGGACTAAAGCGCAAATACTCAAAAGATATGCCGAATGAGGGGCATAAGAATTGATGGTATCAATCATCAAGTGGAAGATAAAATTTGTTGAAAAGATGAAGAAATCGAAGAAAGAAGGCAAGAGAAGCAACAAAGAAGTTCAGGGACCAAACTGAACAGACCACATAGATGGTTACCTCTATGCGACCGCATAGTGTAACCTTCTATGCGGTCGCATAGAGGGATCCAGGGATTCAATGTACCCAAATTTTTTGATCTATGCGACCGCATAGATTCCCTCTATGCGGTCGCATAGAGTTATTTTCAACTCTCGGACGCAGTTTTTCGTTTTGGTTGAAACTCCTTCCCTACTTAATTTGGACGCGATATAAATACCAAAAATCATCATATGAAGAAGAAGAACGACCAGGGAGAAGGAAGAAACCAAAATTTGGAGGCAAGAAACTTGATTTTGGATTCAATTTCACACGGCAAACGGATTGAAGATTTTACACACGGATTGAAGAAATTCCATACGGGTGTATTCTTATTTTCTTTTAATTTCGTTTTTCAATTTCTTGATTTTGCAATGATGATTATAGGCTAGGGTTTTTATTCATTAGGAATTTGATGAACCTTTTGATGATTTAAATTTCCGTTATTTCATAAATTCAACATTAGTTTCGATTGGACAAATGTTTGATTTATATGAGTTGAATGTTTCCATAATTATTTGGCCAATTATTATGTGATTGTAGATGATTTATTCTTTCCATTCAAAAGAAGGGGAATAAATTCGATAGAATATAAATCGACATAGGGTCCGATAGGGGATGGAAACTTACCTCTATGCTTTATGCAATTCATGA
>NW_019234329.1:56934-89391 GCF_002742605.1 Olea europaea var. sylvestris
AAGCGCAAATACTCAAAAGATATGCCGAATGAGGGGCATAAGAATTGATGGTATCAATCATCAATTGGAAGATAAAATTTGTTGAAAAGATGAAGAAATCGAAGAAAGAAGTCAAGAGAAGCAACAAAGAAGTTCAGGGACCAAATTGAACAAACCACATAGATGGTTACCTCTATGCGACCGCATAGTGTAACCTTCTATGCGGTCGCATAGAAGGCTTCAGGGACTCAATGAGCCCAAACAATTTGAACTATGCGACCGCATAGATTCCTTCTATGCGGTCGCATAGAAAGATTTTTAAATCTCGGGCGCAGTTTTTCGTTTTGGTTGAAACTCCTTTCCTACTTAATTTGGACGCGATATAAATACCAAAATTCATATGAAGAAGAAGAACGACCAGGGAGAAGGAAGAAACCAAAATTGGAGGCAAGAAACTTTATTTTGAATTCAATTTCACACGGGCTCGAGACGGGATTGAAGATTATACACACGGATTGAAGAAATTCCATACGGGTGTATTCACATTGAATTGGCATTTTGTTCATCTATTCGTTGAATTTGGTGAAATTAGGTTTTTTTTAATAATCAATTGGGGATTCAAGTTCTTAATGATTTCATTTCAATTCATTTCAATACAATAATTCTAAAATTGCGTATTTACATTTCAGTTGCGTATTTATTTCATTAGATTAGTGAAATTTTGAATTTAGGGTTTCCAATTTTGAAATTAGGGTTTTCTTTGCAATTAGGGTTTCGAATTGGGGATTTCTCCCAAAAATTAGGGTTTTCATATTTAAACCAAATTTTCATTCAATTAGATTCGGTTAAGATCACATTAGTTTAATTAGAGCTAATTTAATCCTCGTGGGAACGATACTTGGACTCATAGTCCACTTTACTACTTGTTAGCGAACCGTACACTTGCGGTGGGTTTTAAAATCGAGAAGAAATAATTTTGCGAACATGGGCCGTGATCCGCCTCCACTATTTTAAGATGACTTGGTTGGATAATTTAACAAAAATGTGAAAGTATGACATCTATGTTGATTTTATTTGCTATTTTCTTATGATACAGATTTTTCGGGTTTTTTCATTTTCGTTTTATGTAATACATTGGACGAAATTTCATCATTATTTATTGAATTGATTATCCGATTATTATTTATGACTGCAAAGACGAATATGTAAGTGGTAGAAATCTTAATTGTTAAGGATAATTATTTCATCTCGACCGTGTTTCTACATCTTCCATACCGAATCTTGGCATATTTTTATCCACAAATTAACTGTTATATTAATTATGATTGATTAGGATTTGGCCGCATTTATGTCTAAAATTTGTTTAAAATTTGGATCACTCACAGTGACAAAATTTCATGGGAAAAAACCACTATTTTCCATGGAAAGAGTGACAATTTTCATGGAAAATAGTGGTTGTCAAACAGACAAAGTTGGAAAAAATGATTATTTCCATGGAAAATAATGGCTATCAAACACCAAAAGTTGGAAAATTGCAACATTTTCTAGGTTGAAATTTAAGTCAATCAAACACGTATAATTACCATTTTCCATGTAAATAATTTCCAGGCAATTGAATTACCTGGAAAATATTTTTTTTCCATGCAATTTTCATACTTACAATCAAACACACCCTTATTGATTATATTCCTTCCCACTAGATCTTCATTGCATTCTGGTATTGCATAAATGATTTTCTCTACTATGTTTTCCATTATGATATTTGAACAGATCGATTACCGGAAGAGATTAATATGAAGTTATAGTTATTCATATAATCCCCAGACGGACGCACCTATGTACTCTATGGTATGTCTAAATAAACTTCATTGCACAACTTAATTCCATGAATAAAATATGGCGTTTATTCCAGGACAATCTAAGCACGTGATGCCCATAATTTCCACATGATTATATATCTGTCACACGATCTACATGTGGCAAAGTATTTGATAACGCTCATAAGTTCAAATACCTTTGTGAGAGAGAAACACGAGTACACAATTTTCTTCTTACTTCTAAAAGTTACACGACCCTAATCGCGAGACAACGTAGAGAGCTTTGAACCAACTTGGAATGGAGGGATTACTCACACATTCTTTAATTTACACATAAAATGGGCACTCCTAGTTTTAATTCATTTTATCTTAATAAATGGTCTAAACCCTCACTTTTCGTATCACAGGTTACCATTGCAAGTTGTGGAAGTCCATTAGCAATTTCTTCTTTCCTAAAGGTTAAATATTGAAAAAGCAAAAAAGAAAAAAAGGAGGATTTTCAGGGTTATATTGCTAGAGCCTAGAGGACAAAAAATTCCTTAATTTTCAATTTTTGCTGCTCTTGGTAACCTCAAAATACCTAAAATCTTTGCTCGAGAAAGTTCACTAGCATTCATGATTGTATTATAGTGTGATTTGAAAAATTCTTATACGTAGCCAAGATCGTTATAGAAATTTCATAACTTAAATGTCCCATATATTCAAGGTAGGAGTCTATATTTGTTGTCTTATTTTCATTATCTTTTCAATAAAATCTTAACGCCCACCTCAATTTTGAAGTGTTAAAACTACAACGTTCATGATGTAACTTTTAAAATCTTGACATCCACCATTCTTTTGAAATGTCAAAACTCTACTTAAATCTCACCATAATATTTAAGGTAGAACCTATAAAATTTTCAGGTTTTGAGGTGTCAAAATTTTATCGGAAAATAACAACTTAGGGTCCCACATTAAATTCATAATGGCACGACTTTTTTATTTTTGCTTTTTTCAAATATGGTTCGTTAGGTGCCAAGATAATTGACCTCAAGAATAGTAGGGCAATCTTAACTAATAATTATGTGTGATATGATACAAGGCTTTTCATTGTTGAAAAGAATTGCACTCTAAACTTGAGTCAAATTTTATTATTGAAGAGTAATTAAACTTAACAGAATTTTAGTAAGTTTTTGAATTTACTTTCACATGGATGAAATAGTAAATGACCTTAATATCTAGCTCGAGTGCTCAACCACTTTGTCTTGAAGTCAATCACTGGCTCTAGCTCTTCAGTGCCATTATTGGTGTCTTTAATCACTCCACTGCACCAACTGTGATGTCATGTGCTTGGTCAAATCCAAAGTCTCCGGTTAAGCAATGTCGAGGTCGAATTCTAGGAAGTTGTCCCTTCTATAGCTATTCTAAGTTCAAGTAAGAGGATGTTTGATGGGATTAAAATTAGATTTTTTTAGTAGATTGTGATAGAAGTTTATGAAATATGTGGTTGAAAAGGTGTGAGACCCATGAAAATATGATTAATATTGATTGTTTGCCTTTAACTTAGATTAAAATCAAACTAAACATGAGCTAAATATGTCTTGTGAAGTGTTTATAAATAGATAGAAATGTGTAATGAATGGGTGTGTAATGTTCATGAATTTCATGAAATATGTATATAAAAAATAGTTTGAATGTTAATTTTTTTAACCACCTCTTTATATATGGTCAAAATGATAGGCCTCATAAATGGCACCTTTCAAATTACCTAGTACCGACTACACAATATAAATATATTGTTTTTCCTTATCACAAGAATGTAAAAAGAGCAAGTTACATAGAGTTTGTTTGGTTTGGATTAAAATTTGATTTTAATATAGTCAAAGTCAAACAATAAATATTAACTATATCTTTCGTGAGTCCCACAACTTTTCAACCACACATGTCAAAAATTTCTATTACAATCTACTAGAAATCCTAATTTTAATCCTTATTAAACACCCTCATAAACCTCAAGAAAAATTACAGACACATCCTCCCTTTTAAAAATTTTGAAAAACCACCCTTAAGGTTTACTCTTTGTAATATATTCCTCTTGTGTAGTTACACATTTTAATCATACCACAAAATTTACTTACACCACCGCATTATAATTATGCCACCACATTATAAAAACATATTTTCAATATATACACCCCAACAAATTGACAATTATATTCCAAATCCAATACAAATTAAAAACCTCATCATTTTTCTCATCTCATTATTTGATTAGCTTATTCATTTTTGGGCTTTATTTTTAGTTAACATTATTTAAACAACTACAAAAAGACTAATGATTTTTTCCTCAGCGATCAATTTACTAAAATACAATTGAAGAATTGTTCTTCAACTCCCAGATCACGATTCTTCAAAATTCGTAGTGGTCATATAATTACCTTTTTAATATTATATTATTATTATTATATATAAACCATATACTATCCTTTTCTTATTTATTAAAATATAGTTTTTCATACTTTTGATTTAGAAGAAATCTTTCACCTAAAAAAATATCATTATAAATCTTTTTATAAAATTATTCGATAAGATTCTCTTTTTTCAAATACAATAGAGAAATAATTAACAAATCAACATAAATAAATATTTTACAATAATTTAATGATGTTAGTTGAAATTTTTATTACCGTTATAAATAATTTTATAATATTTATAATTTATTAAATTCAATTTACTTCAAATATGATTTACAAATAATTAATAAATCAACAAAAATAAATGTTCTAGAATAATTTAATGGAGCTAGTTTAATATTTTAATACAATAATAAATATTGTTACAAACTTAAAAAAATATTAAATGTGATCATTTTTTTTTCCAATACAATTGACTGATAATTAATAAATCAACATAAACAAATATTTAACATAATTTAATAAAGCTATAGAAAATTCATTAATGTTTTATATTGTTTGTCTTAGTAGCATTTTCTATACTTTTATATTTTTAATACTCTTTATATTACTATATTGAGCTTAAATCAAAGGTCATGATTATTTGTTAAATAAGTGGTCAAATTTATGAGTAAAAGGAACAACTCCAATATTCAAAATGCCAAAAAAAAAAAAAAATTGCATCAAAGTTTTAAATCTTATATTCTTTTAATTCTTATTTTATTGAATATATTGAATAAATTATAATTTGTCCATTAAATGATAAATCAATATTCACAAAATATGATCCAGGTTAAATAACTATACATAAAAAAGAAAAAAAATATAAAATTAAATTAATTTATTTTTACCTAATTTAAATAAAGAAAAAAAACAAATAAGAAAGAAAGCAGCATAATAGAGAATGCGAAAATGGAAAATTTATATTAAGACGTGAGGTTTGAAATTTTAAATGCAGGAGTGTTAATTTAATTGTTACACGTTTTTAGGATGTTTATGAAATTTCTTCTTATTAAAAATTTTACTCTTTAAATTTAAAAATATTTTCCATTGTACATAACATTCTTTATAAATCGATTGACAGCTTATCTCGTTTCCAAGCTTTTAAATGTTGGACCATGCTTGAGGTACATGATAGTGATTCACAGAACCCCTATCAAGCACTTACAACATAGGGGAGGGTAGAGTTTTGTGCAATTTTTTTTATACAGATGGGTCCCGCATGAAACCTACATGCTACGAGCGTCGTTGGGGATTGTGTCATGGTAAAACAGCAAAATCCTTAAGCCATGTTTGATAGGGCCAAATTACATAGATTCCACCCATTTTGTGGTGTTTGATAGCAAAATTTTACATGGAATTTGGTTATCTTGCTTTTCTTGAAAATTGAAATTTCTTGGTTTTCATTGAAAACCATATGGTGGGAATTGGTTTTTAGGGTACTGTTTACATTTTTTTAATTTTTTTTTGGGCAATGAAAACAAATTATATTTTTAATTGTAAAAAAAAAAAATTTTTTTAATTGATAATTTTCATGTAAAATAAAATCAAACGAATACCAAAAGATAGATGATTTTTTTATTTTTTTTTAATGGAAACAAAATTTTATCTCCAATATCAGTAAATTCTATCCCTTTACTTAACAATTTTGATGTAAAACAAAGTCAAATGAACACTAAAAACATTTTTATTTCAACATTTTCTATATGAAAAATTATATCAATCAAATATAATAATTGAGAATTTCCAGTAAAGCAATTTTTGGATAATTCAATTTTCTAAAATTTATTTTCTTTCCACTCAAATTCCATCTTTGTAACCAATCGGAACTTAAGAGGGTATTCTCTTTGTGTTTCAGTTTTATGTTTTGAGTTTTAAATTCATTTTGAATTTTGTGTTTTGAGTGTATGTTTTGAAATTGTTGAAAATGCGTTCTTTTTGTTAGTTTCTCAAAACAAAAAAATGAATTTTTTTTTTGAAATTTTGAGAATCACCACAACACCACCTCAAAACACCAAAAAAAAAAATTAATTAATTTTTAATTTTTTTTTGAAATTTTGAGAATCACTACACCACCACCTCAAAAAAAAATAATAATAAAATAAAAAAAATAAAAAAAGGTGTTTCCCGCGTTTTCAATTTTTTCAAGTTTTACACTGAAAACGTCCAAAACGGCAAAAAAGTCGTTTTGTGTTTTCTTCACAAAATTTTTTTTTCGTTTTCGAAAATTCGTTTTTGAAAACGATAAAGAGAATACGTTTTCACCGTTTTGAAAAATCGAAAACAGAAAACGGCCCGAAAACGGTGAAGAGAACAGGGCTTAAATATTTTGTTAACCGTACAAATTTGTCCCACTATTTTCAGTCAAAAATGACATACTTTAGTGACAAGGACGCACCAGGAAATTTCCTAATGCAGTGCACGACTTTGATTGACCTTAAATCAACCAATTTTGCTACTCAGCCCCCACCTCAGCCCTGATAAGAAATTTAGCCCCTGTTTGTATAGCAGTTCCCTAAATCAATTGTTTAGTTTATTAATGAATTAATTAAAAAAGAATTGTAAAAATATAAATTTAGGACCTTTGGGTTTTCGAAACTTAAATTTAGTTTTAATTGAGTTATCGAATTCAAAATGTCAATATCCATCGTCTAAATTGATGGAAGTTGCTTAATTAATTATTACACCGTACCGATCTTTATCGTAATCATTATGTGACTTGCTAACGTTCCATTTACATCAACCCAAAAATGTTAAAATAAAAACAAACACTTTTTTTATCCATAGATATTGTCATCATCATTTGTTTATACGACACAATGAATTGATTATGTAGAAGATCAATTACAATCGGATTGTCAACTAAGTAAATTCTATCGATTACGAGAATGATATGTGATATAATATGACAGAGTTGTATATTTTGAAATTAAATTGAAGTTTAAAAAAATCAAATTGAGATAAATTAAAGTTTGATAATTTAATTGTCATTTAGCTGAAAGTTCAGTGACCCACTCTAAAAATGTCAACTTCAGAGTCGTTTAAATCCAATATAATAATAGGCCCGGCGGGCGATGACATGCCGTGTTAACTCCTCAGTCCTCTCTCCCCTCTGTCCACACTCTTTATAATTTATTTTAAACTTTCCACTACCTCCGCCACCGCGCTTCCTCCGTCGCGTGCCACCTTCTCCGATACGCTTTCTGGTGAAGCCTCTGATCTTCCAGTTATCATATATAATTATGGATAAGAACATTATGAGCTCCATGTAAAGAAAAAACAATTATTTGTTATTAGAAAGAAAACAAGAAAGTTAAACATCGTTCTGTACCCATGGCTTCCATCATTGGAGAAGGTAAAGTTAAAATTCGTAATAATTATCTCCTCGTTTTATTAGAACTAGAACTAGAATTTTTGTTTATCTGATTTGCATATTGTTTCTAATAGTCGGGAAGGATCTTGAAATGGGAGTCATAACTGAGCCCTCATTGACGTCGCCGACTCCATCTCCGAGGGTTCCGGCGCTCATAGTATCAAATTCCGGCAAGTCATTAGCTGGATCGAACTCCGGCAAGTCGTTGGTGGTTTCCAATTCCGGGAAAGCCTTGATCTTGTCTAATTCCGGCAAAAAAATGGACCAATCGGGGAAGAAGAAGTACGTGAAGCAGGTGACCGGGCGGCACAACGACACGGAGCTGCATCTGGCTGCGCAGAAGGGTGACGTGGCAGCAGTGAGGCAGATATTGAATGAGATCGATGAGCAGATGCTGCAGACAACGGGTGGCACCGAGTTTGATGCCGAACTTGCGGAGATCAGGGCAGCCGTGGTGAATGAGGTCAATGAATTGGGGGAGACTCCTCTTTTCACTGCGGCCGAGAGAGGGCATATTGATGTGGTGAAGGAGTTGCTGCCTTACACCACTAAGGAGGGGATCACCTCCAAGAACAAGTCAAGCTTCGACCCCTTGCACATTGCTGCGAGTCAAGGCCATCATGGTAATAGATTTTTCATGTTCATAGTTTAGATTAGAATCAGAAGTTTCCATTATACATTTATCTGCGTATTTGAATAGAGAGATTAAATTAAATTATATCTGTTGAAGAAACTTAGACACAGAGATACATGGATGATCAATAAGGATTCAAATCAAATTACTTTGTGCGCTCATTGAAGTATTGACCTATTGACCAGAATAAAATAAATGGCCCCAAAACTAATTAATTTCATTACTTTATAATTGGACAGGGAATTGCTAGTAGAATTAAAGATGGCAACTGTGAAATGTCTTTGTCCGCAGAACAATGACTATTTTTGTAAATGGCAAGAAACTAGTTAATAGCATTGCTGACATGATTTACATGATTTAGAAGGATTACTTCCAGATTCTCCGAATATGCAATTTTATCTCAATGCTTTCATATTCTATTTTATCTTTTTGGTGTATTTGATTGATTCTGTTCTGTGAATTTCATTGCCAAATACAAAATTTGTCTGGTATTTGTTTTGTTCTTCAAATGACAACTGCGTGTTGTTGCAAGGCTCAAGTAAAGCTGTATTTCCATAGCCTGTCTGTTACAGTTTAATTAACTGTGTTCTTTGTAGGTATTGTCCAGATACTGCTTGAGCATGATCCTGGGCTAAGCAAGACGGTTGGTCAATCAAATTCAACTCCTCTTACTTCTGCAGCGACAAAAGGTCATCTGGCAGTTGTTAATGAATTGCTTTCAAAGGATTCAAGCTTGGTAGAGATACCGAAATCAAATAAAAAGAATGCTTTACATTTGGCTGCCCGTCAAGGGCATGTGGATATTGTTAAAGCATTGCTTGAAAAGGACACTCAACTGGCAAGGAGAACCGATAAGAAAGGGCAGACTGCACTGCATATGGCTGTAAAAGGCATTAGTTGTGAAGTTGTAAAGTTACTTCTGCAGGCAGATGCAGCCATTGTGATGCTTCCAGATAAATTTGGCAACACTGCGTTACATGTAGCCACCAGAAAAAAACGTGCTGAGGTACTAATTACTGTTTCTGCTTCTCTAATTTCTATAGTTTAGTTCCTATTGAGCCCAAGTATTATTTGGTAAAGCTTCAGTTTTAGATTATGCTTTGCACCAAGTTCATGCCTACTTAACTGCACTTCACTTAGATATTTGAGAAGTGAATTGGCAATTCACATCAACTAGTTTATGAATATTTACCCAGCTCCGATACCATGTTGTAAGACCCCAAAATTTTATTGACTTAAATTTTGAGATGTTATCGATATTATTTCATAATCATACATCAAGTGAAAATATAAATTTAAAATTTAAAACCCTTAATTCATTTAAATACTCAAATGCTAAATTAAATAAAACACAATGTGTCGTAATATTTTGAATGGAAATAAATAGAAACACAAAATATCCTAATAGAATTATTCTTAGATGTTTTCCTAAAATTTTTTACTTGGCATCTCGCGTACCGCTCAACCTCCATCCACATCGACCGATCTAACCTGGAATGTTAAAATTGAAGGAATGAGTAATTTAAACTCAGTCTGTCCTTTCAATATTATAATTTTTTCTACATAATTTATTTCATGAAATGCTAATTGACCTACGGGTCCCAATGAAATGAAATGAAACGTGAGATTTCCTTTGCTCCACAAGTTGGTCATTTTGGCATAGTGGATTTAGTTAAATTTCTTTATTGGAAAAGTTTAATTTTGTAAGGACAGAAAAATTCGTATGATATTGTACATATAGCATGAAGAATATAAATCTGTAGAATATGTCTTTGATTCATACCTATTGAGAGCATTTTTAGCCAAGCCTAAATAGAGGCAAATGTGCTTCTTTTAAAAAAGAAGTAGCTTCTAAGCTTAGCCAAACATGTTTTAGCTTTGAAAGTTATTTTAAGTAACTGTATTTGCTAAATGTGTTTGAATTCTCTTTCAAAGTTGCTTCTTTTTCGAAACCTAAATACACAAATTGGCATTTTTAAATTCACCTCTTAACTACTACTTTCTTCATTTTTAGGCTTGGCAAAACGCTCCAAGGCATTGAAAAATAACCAAGCTGCCTGTAATGATTCCTAATTGATTCAAATATGCAGTCTCTGCACTGTTATCTGCTTTTCGGAAATTCAATCATATAATTACGAGATTGAATATCTTGGTAATTTGTTTTAGATTTTTTTACAAAATATACTCTTTTTGAATTTTCACTCTTTAATTTCATGTTTAAGTGTATGGCTATAGAACTTGACAAGATATATTTTATATGGATAAAGGTCCACAGTATTGAATTTTGCATGATGTGATGGTCCAACTGTACCTGTGTGATGGGATATTCTTTAACCTGAGTGTAGGTTTCTGGTTTTAAATATATATTGATGGCGTGGATTTCTGTAACTGTTCTGTTTCTTAATCTTGTTTTAGCAAGGCAAATTATTGTGTTAATGTGATTGTTCTAATCTTATTACAATATTGTAGATTGTGCATGAACTATTACTGCTCCGTGACACAAATGTCAATGCATTGACAAGAGACCATAAAACAGCCCTTGACATAGCTGAAAGTCTCCCTCTATCAGAAGAAAGTACTGAAATAAAAGACTGCTTAATTCGATATGGTGCTGTCAGAGCCAATGAATTGAACCAGCCGCGGGACGAGCTTCGGAAAACTGTTTCAGAAATCAAGAGAAATGTCCACACTCAGCTCGAACAAGCTCGTAAAACCAACAAAAACATGAATGGCATTGCCAAGGAGCTTAGGAAGCTCCACAGAAAAGGAATTAACAATGCCACTAATTCAGTCACTGTGGTGGCTGTGCTATTTGCAACAGTTGCTTTTGCTGCAATTTTTACGGTTCCTGGAGGTGATGATAAGAACGGGATGGCTGTGACGGTAAGCAAGCCGTCTTTCAAGGTTTTCTTCATTGCTAATGCTGTTGCCCTTTTCACATCTTTGGCTGTTGTGGTAGTGCAAATTACTGTAGTCAGAGGTGAAATAAAATCCGAGAGACGAGTTGTAGGGGTTATCAATAAGTTAATGTGGTTGGCTTCTGTTTGCACTACCGTGGCATTTATTGCTTCATCTTACATTGTTGTCGGAAAGCATAATAAGTGGGCTGCTGTTCTTGTCACCATCATAGGAGGAGTTATTATGGCCGGGGTTCTTGGTACCATGACGTATTATGTGGTGAAGTCTAGAAGGATACGGAAAGTGAGGAAGAAAGAAAAGTATTCGAGAAGTGGAACTAACTCATGGCATAACTCAGATTGTTCCGAGACTGAAGTAAACCCCTTTTATGCAATCTGATGCAGCCATGGCTTGAGACTGGCATCCTCCATCCCACGTGATGGTAAATATCAAGAATATAACCTGTTAGAGAATGCAATGTGACATTTACATGGTCTAATCTGTGGATACGAGACGCACAGTTTGGGCTGTCATAACTAGAGGATGTTTCGTGGAACTGACAGATAAGAGTACACACTGGAATTGACTGTGTTGAGATTTTAAGGTTGATCAGAGCATTATGTGTATGCTACACAGGGCAGATAAAACATCTCGTACTCTGAAGATCTTTGTATTGTTCAGGATGTATATCATAATAGTATCAGAACTTTTGCATACGTAAAACTCATTTTGATTTTGTTTACGCTGATCAACCAAGTGGCTGTACTAAACTAGTTTGGTTGGACACAGTGTCCTTTCACATGTACGTCTAAATATCTGTAATTTGCCAATTGATTTCTGTATTTCAAGTGCTAATGGAATTCTATGTTCTGAATTAATCTGCTATATTGAATTTAAACGTGCTACTCGTGGGCACAAGTTTGAGAGGTGATGGCATTATTTAGTTGACGAATTTTGAAAAGATTTATTCTGCAGTGTCCAATTCTATCTGAATTCACAATCACAGTGTATGATAATGCATACCAAAGTTCTCTTAAGACAACCACCGTCATGGTCACTCACCTGCAGGGGCGGAGCCAACACGTGGCGGGCCCCGGTGGTCGCTCGTGTTGGTTCCGTTGGAATTTTTTTCTCACGTTCACCTGGATTTTTAGATCTGCCACTGCTCACTTGTGAAAAATAAACTTGTTGAGGTTACTCGTGGAAAACAATCAACTAATGATAGAGGTGTAAAGTGGATTGGGAATGCTGGACCACATGCTCGTGTAGGTTTACATGCACAAGCAGGCTTTTTTCTTTATTGAACAAAATGGCTACGTTTAGAGGTGATGGCATTATTTAGTCTAAGATTTATTCTACAGTGTTCAATTCTATCTGAATTCACAATCACAGTGTATGATAATGCATACCAAAGTTCTCTTAAGACAACCATCGTCAAGGTCACTCACCTGCAGGGGCGGAGCCAACACCTGACAAGCCCCGAAGATCACTCGTGCTGGTTCCGTTAGAATTTTTTTCCTTACATTTGGTGGTTACGCTCACTTGGATTCTTAGATTTGCCAGTACTCACCTCTGAAAAATAAACTTGTTGAGTTTGCTCGTGGCAAACAATCAACTAATGATAGAGGTGTAAAGTGGATTGAAAATGCCGGACCACATGCCTGTAGTTGTGAAGAAACACATGCACAAGTGGGGTTTTTTCTTTATTGAATTGTTCATCAATTTTTCATAGTTAAGTTTAAACTAATTTCTAAACTTCAGTACTCAAGCACCTTCACATTTTTAGTGAAGTCCAGATATCAGTACCTAAGCGTTCTGTCACGGACCTAGTTTCGTTATACCCGAACAACTAGAACTGTGCGGCCTTAACGCTCGACAATTCTCGCACCTCACAAAAAAATGTTAAGTCAGCCTTTCCATGTTCACAAATAATTTAACTAAGGAGGATAATTTATACCCACGTTGAGAAGAGAATTTTGAAATAAGGGATATATGAAAAACAAGTAAGATTGGAAAATTTTCTTTGTACAAATGAAAGGGAAAACTTTAATAAACTCACTCAACTCTACATGATTTACAAATGAGACTTCCATCTCTATTTATAGGCAAAACTTAAACCTCCTTAAGATCAAGTTGCATTACTTTACAACCTATGCTTAGTTGGTCACAACTCGTGCTAGTTGTTTACAACTCATGCTTAGTTGTCGTCAAGTGGATAAGCTTACAACTTTCCTTGCAAGTTGTCGCCAAATCGATCTTAGCTTGCATAGTTGATATTATTCTTGTCAACTCGTGCTTAGCTTGCACTTTTGATAATATCTTTGTCAACTCGCGCTTAGCTTGTATTTTTGATAATATCTTGCAAGTGGCACAAGTGAACAAGTTGTGCAAGTTGCCCACTTGCATCCCAAAATATCCCGCTGTAGGTTCATGTATTTTTCCTCCTAAAATGGCTGGGTCGAGACTTAGAAAAACCTCATTAATGCCCTGGAAAATTGCACAATTTTAGGCGGCCTGCATTATTCCCAAAACAACTTGTTCCGTCCGGATGCAGCGTGCTGTCCACGCTGTTTTGCGCTCGCTACCGGGACGGATCGAACGCGACCGCGTGGGGGCGTAAGTGTTCGCTTTCAAGCATTTTTCATATGCATTGAACCTTCTGTACTTATTCTTTTAATTTGAAAGTCTGGACCGTGGCCAAAATGTAAAGGAAGAATAAGTGAAAAAGAGGGTCAATCCAAAAGTGCCAAAACAATTTCACAATGTAATGGGCACATCACAAGGACCTGCAATCATAACCACAGTTCCCATGTCTTGTTTACAAACTAACAACTTTCACTTATCTCATCTTCCATTGTGTCTTCTTTCCTTTACGATGGTGCACAAACGAACATGACACGGCCCGAAATAAGGAATTTAAACAAAAACCTTAATGACACAAATCTGGAATCAACCAGGAAAAAAAGGAAGATAAACTCCAGATGTTTTACTAATTCAAAGAACTGTCTATAAACATAGAATTAACCTTTATTTATGAGGGCTTACATTAAAATCTAGTTTAAAAGCAATAAAATTGAAAAGAATTCCATATAAATTAAATGACAAAAATAGCAATAAAACTCAAAAAGCAGTTTTCGAGTCTTAAACGAACTTAGATGGCTAAAATCCACCATACGTCATGGGAAAGCTATGTGTTTAGTCCGGCTCATCATTCCCTTTCCGGAAAGGATAAGCCCAAATCGGAGCTGGAACACCAAATCTACAATTTTATGTTTTTCCTTTTCGGTGGTTCCTCAATCTACTCGGACATATGTTCAACATCAATACAAATGGTGTATGTATGCCTTTAGTGTTTGTTCTATATGGCCTTGTACTTCATGTTATGTCATGGAAGTTTTTATTGATAATAATTTATGAAAGGCTCTAAAAGATGGATAAGGCATTCAATAATACTATAGTCGTGCTTTAATTATGGTGGTCGTGATCCTTCTGATAAAGAGAGAATCAAGGTTCGGCCAAGAAATGCCTTCATTGAGGCTACTGAGAACAAAACCATTACTTTAGTTGATTTCTTCGAAAGTAGCAGTGATGTAGAGATGAAATTTGACACTGAGGAAGAAGCAGCAGGTATTCTCTTTTAACTGGTAGGAAGAAAAATAGTTCAAGATTCTTAAGATTGAAGTGTACTTAGTGAGATATTAATTACTTGTTTGCTGATATTTTTCTGTGTCACAATTCCAAGAATCAGGATAGCGTATATGGTATTTGAAAGTTGAATCTATGTTGAGTCACTACTATCAGCAATTAGGAATACATGCACCCTTTATGGTGATTTTTCTGCATATGACATTTTGTCACATTTTTTGAGTCTAGAAATTGATTTCTACAAGCTAAATTGAGATGCTCAGGCAGTGTGGTCACAGATGCATTTGGCAAAGCTCAATCCAACTCCTCCAGGATGCAGCTAATATAGGACATGAAATAGCTAGAGAGTTAAAAACGCAGTCAATAAACTTCTATCAAAGTTTCACTGGTTACCTATCTATTGTTTTCCAACTCGATCACTTAATTATATTTTTGTTTCAGTTATGTCTCTGTGTCCACTTCGATCGACTACACTGATGGAAGGATCTAACATGACAGGCGGAAAAGCAAACATGGGCTTGAAAAACAATTAGTCAGTCACTAACTTGTACAGTTATACCCTTGTATGAAATGAATCCAAATGCTGTTGTTATAAGAGTCAGAAATTCACAGATTCTAGCTAGTTTCGAGTCAAGAAATGGTAAAAATGATATTTTGTCTTCATGATCTGGTCTTAAAAGTACTTACTTTATTTGCAGAGAAGGACAGTGTCAAAGTTTAGAGCAAAAAATTTCCTGGAAATTATTCGTAGAAGTTTTCTTTTTTTTACTTCGCTTCTATTAGTTTTGGCTAGTTTCATGATCAGTATATCAAACGAAAAGCTTCTTTCTGCTTTGCAGCCATGGAAATCCTTTTAGGAAATTAATATAGCATACAAAATAGACCATATCTTATGAAAATTATTGTCTTTGGACTCCTAGTTCACAGAGGATTCACTACACTTGTGCAGCAGTGGACTTGACACGCGCTTCTTTTTTTTAACTTCTTGCATTATTGTTTTTGGTAGACTGTTATGAGCAGAAATGGGATCGGTTTTGGGTGTTAGGTATGGGTCGAATCATGATAAAGACAGTTATTGGGCTGTATAATTTCCAATTTGAAAGTCGACTTCTTGCAAAGTAGATGGAGTGGTGATTAAGCGCTCGTCTTGTGCCAACATGCATCCTATGACATAGCGTGATTAACACTGAATTCCTAATTCTGAAAGAAAACACTCATAAGCATAAATATATAAATTGTATATCTATACAGTAATCACCGAGAAACTATTCCTAATTTAGCACTTGAATGGACTTTTTATTTGTTTTTCAATTAGACGTTGAAAAACTTAAATGCTGCTAACATCTAGTCTCTGTTGATAATTGGAAGCAGGGATTCCAGGCAATGAAGAAAATCCAGATGTATTTCTTGAATCAAAGAACACTTGGGACTTTTTGCAGTGAGCAATGGCTGCCTCAATTGAACCATCAATTTCTGTTGCACTGCTGCTACTCTTGCGGAAGTGAAACTCGTGAAAAGCATTCAAATTAAACGAGCAGGACGAGGACAAGGAAGAAGCACCGGATGAAGATGAGCACTTACTTTTTGTTGCTCCTGAGAATGAGGACCTCCTATGGACATAATTATCCTCAGGAATCCCCTCTTTCTCAATGCCCTTCATTATAGTAGCTAGGCAAGGATATGCAGCTCCTTCAATATTGCCAAATGAATTCTTATTTTTGGACAAATTTTCAGGTTCTACATTGCAAGTTGCAGCCTTTGCACAGGAGGACTCATCAGATCTACTGAAAAATGATTTCAGATATGCCTTTAACTTGTGACCAAGTATAGAATTCTTAATCAGCTTAAGTTTCTTAGGCCAAGATTTTTTCGGATGATTACTACGGAAAAAACTGCTCAATTCAGTAGACCACTCGAAGAAATACTCGTCATCCATGTTCAGTTCACAACTCACCCTGCAGGTTTCCGAGGATGATATATTGTTGCCTGATTCTTCTAGTGGGGTGCTGGAAGGTGCTTTCTCTTCTTCAAAAGCCTCTTTTGGTTTCGAGCTTTGCATAAGTAGTTTTTGGAGCATTCGCAAACGGGGAGAAAGATGGAGGGGCAAAAGTTTTCCTTTATAGAAGAGTTCATCAGCTGGGGAATTTGTAGTTTCTTTTGAAATGAAACACGATGGGAACTCAAACTCTCTGCTCTGTGGTGGAGAAGTATTTGTTGAGCAAGAAGACAAGTCCATATCTATGTAGTCTTCATATGAAGAATCATACGATGGAAGAGTTGAGGCCATTGATGCTTATGGGGAGCTCAACTTAGTGAAGGCAGTGGAAAGGTAGAGCATCCCTTAAAGAAGGGATAGTTGCAAGTGTGAGAGAAAAAGAATTGTCAGGCTTCCAAATAATTTATGGAGTAAAATAATTTCCCTCTGAAAGAGAGATTTTTGCATGGTAATGGAAAAATTGGGTGATTACTTTTATATTTTCTATTAATGTGAATTAAGATTATCTAAATTTTGAATTTCAAGATGGGGTTATACTCCAAAAGATTAAGTAACAATAATCATAAAGTTTCAAATGCCCACATGTTGAACAAATCTGAGACTGCTAAAAGGAAGAGTACAAAAAATTCAAGCTTACTTTTAGAGGAAAATATTTCCCATTTCAATTTATGTTCAAATAACCGATTAAACTAATAATCTGATAACTTAGTCTTTGTGTTTGTGTACAAGACAAGGTCGATAATGAGAACTCTCGTAGTATTAACTTATTACGCAAATTATAATTATATCTGCTTAAAAGGATGGGCATTTCACTCGAGTCCAAAAGCATTTCTCTTTTTCCTAATTAGGATCGAGAATTATTTCCTTTCGTGGAGTTATTTTTTGCTGTATCTTAAGAAACAGGCTGAGCCCCCCTTTGTTAATGCATCAGATTGGAAACATGATTTTTCACCTGACAAACTTAAAAAGTAAGCACTCTGGCCTCTCTTTTCAGGCAATTATTAATGGTATGCTCAAACTTTAGTAGGGAACTTTTACAAGAAGTATAAATGACCAACTTTCCACCTGTAGAGGTAGTAGTGTCTTTAGGAGCTAGTAAGATGCTTAATTCAAAAAAGAATCAAGCTTTATTTGTACTTAATTGTAGATTCAAGCTTTTTAAGCACAATGATCTAGGAAAAATGGCATTAGATTATTTTTGTTGCCAACAATATTGTATGATTCGAAGATTTTTCTCAAAAATCTATCTATGAAGGTAAAGGCTCATTTGAACGAGTCTATATCTTCTTTCTCTTAATAGAAAATGTTGACCTCCAAAAATGGACCAACATAAACTTGGGCCCCACTCATCTTACATAGACACGAGACAAACCATGTGTATGAGGAATTGCTCCTTGAAACGCAAGCCAATAGCGTGTTTAAGCACCAGGGTAAATTAATCAAATATCGAAGCTCAAAGGATAATAGTCAATTGTAAACACTCAAAAAGGGGAAAGGTTGAGGGAGAAAAATGTAAGAACAAAGCATTAGTAGCTTGAATTATAGTTGCCTTATTCCTTAATTGGTACAATGAGTGGTATTTATAGTATTACAATTAGAATTTTGACCATTGGATGAAGCGCACATGGTGTCATCTGATCTATCAGGACGTCCCATCTCAGATGTCACATCATCCACTTGCCTTGAATTATACTTGATTATCTAGGAACCACCCTAAGTTTTCAGAATTTATTTAATGATTTGTCAGGATTTGACTTATTGGTTTGTTGATTATCACGTCAATCGTTTCTACTAGATATTGAGGATCTCCTTGGGAACTACTCCCTAAGGGGCAAGGAACAAGGGCTTTGTTTGTTGTAAGCTTTGGCGGCTTCAGCGAGTGTCTTCTCTTTGCTACCTTTTTACTATTTTTGATGATGTAGGTGTTGACAAGTTGATGCCACGTGGGCGCACTGAGTCTTGCGAGATGACACGTGGCGATGATTGGAGCCTTGTTTGACGAGGCATAACATTAGTCCTCGAAGTTTATGTATGGTAATTTATATAATGCATGAAATTTGTTTGTCAGAGCTGAATTGTTTTTGTTGTGGTGATCATTTTCTTGTAAAATTTCTTGCAACACTTCAGTCCCCCGAGTCCAAGTATAACTACTTATGTCATATTTGGAGTTCTAAAGAAGTAAGGTGAGTTGTTGCTCATATTTGTTTTGCTGGTGTTGAAAACTGGGTTTTGGGATCTTTACGTTGTTTGAGGCACTAGTTTATTCTAAAGGGCCTGAATCTTGAATTTGGAAAAATTGTTGGCAAGGTGTGGTTGTTTCAAAGTGCTTGTGCTTGGAATTTTGGATTTTGAAAAATTTCTAACAGAGCGCTGTTGTTTCGAAGCACCTATGTTTGGAAATTTTAGTTTTGAAAAATTAATGGTGAGGCACTGTTGTTCCGAAACACCTATGCATGAACATTTGAATTTTGAACATTTGCTGGCCAGGCACTATTTTTCCGAAGCACCTATGCTTGAAAAATTGTTGGCGAGGTGCTGTTATTCTAAAATGCCTATCTTTGGAATTGGGATTTGTGTTAATGATTTGATAACGTGTACATTTTCAAGAAAAAACAACTGAACCGGTCCAACTTCCTATACATGCACTCATCATAACGATGATTGTTGCACAGTTGCTTCAAGACGACACGCTTTTGCCAATGCATGGTATCGACTCATTAGATCTTGATCATTGAATGCAAAGCGATTTTGAAGTGGATGGTTCGGATTTGGGGATCAGAATAACGTTCCAGATGTGTTAGAGCCAGATCTGGATCCAGATCCAATGGCTAGGATTAACTGACTTTGCTTATAAAGGGCAGATTTCATTCATTTACAGCCTTTTACTTTGCCCATGTTTGGTTTGGATTAAAATTCAATTAAAATCTCAAGTCAAAGTCAACAATTAATTTTAACCACACATTTTATGAGACCCAAAACTTTTTAACCACACATTTCATCAAATTTTATCAAAATCTACAAAAAATTCGTTTTTAATCTCTACTAAACAGAGCTTTGTAAATTTTTGATCAAATCGCTCTTAGCATAAAAATCAAGCTTTTCCAGCAACTATTTGAACTCCGACAATTGCTCTTTTCTTCTTTATCCTTATAAGTTATCTTCCATGAAACCTTCATTCCTTTTCATTTTTCTTTTAAACATTCTAAAATGAGCTATGATTTCGATAAGGAGATGATAGACCTAAGGGCGTTGGCTTCGGAGATGGGGATGTCTGTGAGGAATACGGTCGTGCTGGCCTAGGCCATTCTGTTAGGCCGAGGTATTTGGGCCATGAATGGGGGCCACATAGATTATGAGGCGGATTGGGGGGTTGCCAAAATTCTTTCTACTATAAGCTCTACAGACCTAGCATAGATTTGGGAAAAATACTGCATCCCTAACACCATCGAACTCCTAGCCCCAACCTTTGAAGAAAGGGCTTGTTTTTCGCAGCAAGACTACGTGGCCATTAGTGAGTTTATCATTAAGGAAGAAATACTTCTATCTCTTCACCCTTTCTTTAGGGCAGTTTTGAGGCTCTATGGGTTAGCTCTCCAACTCCTTCCAAATGCATAAGCCTAAATGGTTGGGTCATTTATGCTGTGAAAACAGACCTCCCAAAAAGAGGACATATCCCTTTATATTTTTTAGACCCTCTTTCAGCCTAGAGTTTTCGGCTAAGGAAACTCCAAAAGGGTGGTACTACACGACTCCGTGGGGTCATTCACCCTTTGTGGTGGGGCTTTCCTTCTCCATAAAAACATGGAAGTAATCCTCGTTCTGGGCCAAGAGAAAATAACAGACCTGCCAGAGTGATACTCTGCCTTAGATAACTTGTCATATACAATATTCTGAAGCCCCTAAGTGTTCTAACTTGTGTGTGTTTTCTTACTTTCTTTCAACTAGTTCTAAACTTTTTCTTCTTTTTGCAGGTCTAGTTGATCATTTCAAGCTCTCCAGGGAAGAGTGGGCTGTTGTAGAGGACATATGCCGATATCCCTTGCCTTTACGTGATTATTCACATTTGATAGAGAACCGCCACTTCTTCATCAAGATCAACTTGATTGCTTCAAGAAGTAATATTTGAATGCTCGTAAGTGGATTTTTCATTATTGAGTTACCTGACCTCACTGTTATAATTTTATTTGGCAGAGAAGTTTAAGAAGAAAAAGCACCGTGCTCTTGACATGGCATCTATTTTTGTTGCAACTTCCACTTCTAGGAATAAAGGATTAAAAACAACCTCCCAGGCTGCCAAGCACATTTGGGATAAGATGGAAAATTTTAGCAAAAATAATGTTGAGAAAGACCCAGATAAGAGAGCCCATCCTAAGGATAAGGGCAATGGGAAGATGGTGGAGTTGCCCAAGAAAAAGATTACCCCATTTTCTTTAACTAGGGTTAGTGGTTCTATCCAGCAAGAAGTGTTTCCTTCAACTGACAATTTGTCCCCTCTCTCTTGAAGTTGATGGCGGTCTCTATAGTTGTAGCAAGAGAGGGGCAAAAGAGGCTAAGCAAAAGGGACCTTGGTCGCTAGAAGATGGCAAAGAAGGGTTGGACGTTGGCCAGTGATGCCATTGCCTTTCTATAAGGAAAGTTGGTCCTGGCGAAACAAAAAAAAAAAAAAATTATTTGAAAGGGAATGAGGATGAACTTGCCCTCGAGGCTCTTTCACTTTTGTCTCTGAAGGTCCAGACAGCCACTGCCACCTATTACAAGGTTTGAATTAATAGGTGGCATAATTTTTTGGAGAATACTGATGCGGTGGACATATTTACCACCATGGTCAGCCAAGCTAGTAAGACCTTCGAAGTGGTCATAGAGGCTGAAGACCATTTTAAAAACCTTCAGAGAAAAATAAAGAATTCGTTGACAAAACTAGAAGGTTTGTTGATGAAGCAAAGAAAGTCAATGTTTAAATAGATGCTGCAAAAAGGCTCTGCAGATTAGAAAGTCGATGAAGCTCGCTTCCGCATTGGCAGAATTAAAATTTGAAGAGAGAAGTTCACTTGTCCCTAAGTGAAGTGGCTTCCTTAACGAAGGGAATGGAGACTTTTGATGCCCATAAGAAGATAACGGTTGAGGCCTTAGAGGGGGGTAAACAAGGAAAATGCAGCCCTAAAGCAAAAGGTCGAGGTGTTGAATTCCATGATTTCGGCCTCACTAAAGAGGTTAGGGGCCAAGGTACGAAGTCCATTTTGTTTGGTACCAATGCTGTAGAGCACTAAGTCGCCAATTTTCACTTAACTGAAGAGCGCCAAAGCTTTGTTAGGTACTGACGGAGGTTTATGTACACTGATGTGGTGGAATAAATTGAGGTGCACTCAACCTTTAACATGCACTCAACCTTTAACACCTCTGAGCTGAGATCTGAGTTCCTGGATGAAGGCAAACCTTAAACTCTTGTAGAGAATGTTGAGTCAGAAGCTGGCCACCTATGCCATCATTCCTATTGATGCCTAAGCGGACCCTCTGGCCTAGTAATGGGATTTTTATTTATTTTTTGTAATAGCCAACGGCCATCTTTATGTAATTTAACTCGTTAATAGAAATTTTCTTTATTATATTTGTGTTTTCTTAGTACCTGTATATATACAAGTAGACTGTTTCAGACTTTTTTAGTAACTGCTTTGTTTAACCACCTCGTGCTGAAAGTAATAATTTTTTTAACTATAACACCTTAATAATAAGATCAAATTTATGCTTCGATCTTGTCACATCTATTTTTTGAAAATTAAAATTTATAATAGTAAGTTTAAACATTCCCACGTGATGTACGCCTCGGCGAATCAAGAGGTGGATTCCCTTTTGGAATCCAGCTCTCTATCCAAATACCCACGTTTCCTTGCATGGTGGATTGTTCATCCATGAAAAGACTTCTCCCACAGCTTTATCCATAGGAGGCATGTGTTGTATGCTTTGACAAATTAGGAGGGAAATTCCTTTTTAGCTGAATTTCAGCTTTTCGTCAATGTGCCCACGCTTCCTTGCATTATGGATGGTTCATCCATACAAATGCTTTTCCCACGACTTCATCCATGAGAGCCATGTATTGTACGCTTCGACGAATTAGAAGGTGGATTTCTTTTGGAGTATATTTTTTTTAGAAGCGCCAATGCTTTATTGCATGGTGGATGGTTCATCTATGCAAAGCATTCTCTAATGGCTTTGCCCATAAGAGGCATTTATTTATATATTATATTTCTTTGAGATACATGTAGAAAACACTATTTTTATTGATCTTGCCAAATTGTACATAGGTTAGGAGTATTTACACAAAATTCTGTTGGTATTACCTCTTTGAATGCTCCGTATTCCTGGTCAGAGCTCTTCCTTGATACGTTAGGGGCATTCCCAATTGGGGCCACAGGGTTTCTACTCCTGGTTCTTTGGACAAAAGAAAAATCCATCCCAATACCAGATTGTTGATGCGAAATGACTTATTCTTCACTTTAGAATTGTAATATTGAGTCGTTTTTCGTTTATCAGCTAGTTTCAATTGGGAATCATCCATCCTTTCAATAAGAGAATTGAGCTTGCATATACTTAACTCAAGGTTGGAATTCTCATTAAATTGCAAGTGACGAGAGGAGTGTGGATCTACTTTGACTGCACTCATAGCTTCTGTTCCATAGGCCATAAAAAAAGGAGTCTTGCTCATAGCAGTTTACTAGTGGTTTGGATTATCCATGAAGCTATGGCAGTTCGTCAACCTATGCTCATTTTGAGGCATCTAGCTTTCTCTTGAGGGTATACTTTATGGTCTTGTTGACAGCCTTTACCTATCTATTAGCTTGGGCGATGTGGGGTAGAAAAATGCTTATTGATTCCAAGCTCTTTCCATAGGTCACTAATCTTTTTATTATCAAATTGCCATCCATTATCAGATACGATGGAGTGGGAGATGGCAAATCGGCAAATAATGTTCTTTCATGAGAACTTGGTAAGTGTTTTCCTTGGTAATTTTAACCAAGGGGTTCATTTCCACCCATTTAGTAAAGTAGTCGATTGCAACGATAACAAAGCTTGCACTGCCTCGTCCATTAGGTAGGGACATATGAGGTCAATTCCCAATTTGGCAAATGGCCAAGGACTAAAAACCATTGATAGCTCTTGGGAAGATTGCCTTTGTATCGTTGCAAAGCGTTAGCACTTGTCACATTTCTTTACAAATTATTACACGTCCTTCTTCAAGGTGGACCAGTAGTATCATTGCCTCAAAACCTTCTATGCCAACTCGAATTTTCCATCTGATTAACACAAACTCCTTCATGGATTTTGCAAAGGATGTAGGTGGCTTGTTCGCTTCCTATATATCTTAAGAGGGGTCAAGAAAAACTTCTTAGTCGTTTTCAAAGACAAAGTGTGCCGTCCTCCTCCTAAGTTTCTGCATTTCCTCATTCTTAGTGGGTAAGATTTGGTTTTTAAGGAATGCTATGATTGGTTTCCTATGGATACCGCGGTGAGAAGTTTGAAATCTTTGCTACTAGCCAGCTTCGATGGTGCGTCGGAATGTACATTTTTCATGCATGGAATTTGCGTCGACTCGAATTTTTCAAAGGATGGAATGAAGCCATCACCAACTTTATATATGCAACGATGCTTTTATCCCATGTAGTGAGGTTCCATGAACTTGGCTAACCACCAATTGGGATCACTACTGATAATTAGCCTCTTGACTTGCTTTTCCTTGGCCAATCTAAGGCCACTTAATAGAGCCTCATATTTTGCCATATTGTTGGTAGCCTTAAACCAAAACTTTACAGCACAATTAAGTTCGTGACCCCTTTAGGCTTACCAGGACCACTATGCCCTTGAACCAGCCTCTCCAGAGGATCCATCAACTTATAAATTCCAAGGTAGTAGTTCTGCTAGCTCCATTACTTCCTTCACTTTAGGAGCATTAGTGAATTCTGCAACAAAGCCTGCAAGCTCTTGGCCCTTGATGGCTATTTTTGCCTTCAAGATTATATCGGATTCACTAAGCTCCATAACATATTTCATTAGCTTCCTAGAAGCATCTGGTTTCTAAAGCACTTAATTCATGGAAAGTTGTTTAGAACACATATGTTGTGGAATTGGAAGTATGCCCTTAGCTTCCTAGAAGCTGTGACCAATAGGGTTGGGCAAATTTTTCGAACCGATCGAACCGAATCAAACCGAACCCAACGATTCTTGTCAAATTAAATACTCGAACGGGTATCTAAATTGAGAACCAACGGGTACGATTCGGTTCTCGGTTCTAGACCAATAATCGAAGAACCGAATCTTTCTAATTTTTTTTATATTGAATAAATCAAATTATTTTAATTTTAATTTTTTCTAAACAAATTAACAATTTCTAAATCCAAATTTTTGGCCCAATAATTTGTTTCATTTCTATTTTTTTTATTTTTGGCCCAATTACCCCTTTTATTGTCTCATTTCTTAGCCCAACAAGATCCAACCTACTAAATAACCCCAAATACCTACACTAAAGTGCATAACGCTGTCTCGACTTTCGCAGCCACGTCGACATTTCAAAACCTATACAATCGTCGACCGACGCTGTGACCTCCGCCACCCGAAATTTTGACCGTAGCTATCATTTGAACAAGGTAGTCTACGAGTCTCTGACATTTCAAAACCATTGAATATGTCATTAGTTGTATTTATATAATGTTGTTATAAATATTAAAAAGTTTAATTATAATACAGAACCGAATCGAACGGAACCGAACCCGAACGGTTCCATAATTATATTTGGACCCGACAGTTCCATTTACTAAATATCTGAAAATTTTGGTTTGGTTCAGTTCTCTTCAGAATCGAACCGAATCGACCCACGCCCACCCCTAGTGACCAAGGCAAGGGCTAATTTTTCCATTTTTGGTTAATGGGTCTCCACTGCCTAAAAGGCCTTGCTCACATAGTAAACAGGCAGTTGGTGATTGCCTCCACTCTTACACGTACAAAGCTGATGTTTTCACAAGACAAGGCCAATTAAAGTTGCAATGGCTCATCAGTTTTTGGTTTGTATAGGAGGGTGGCCTATCTGAGGAGCTTTTTCAGTAATCGCCTCTTCTCTTACAAGGGCAGAGCTAATGGCTTAATGTCACGCGTTTTATGCAACGTGGTTTAACCGCAAGCGTACGGTGTCAAATTTTAAAATATAGTATTGAAGTAAGAGTGTCAAACTCACAAAGATTGTAATTTAATTTTTACTAAGTACTATAATTGTGGAATTCTTACTTTATTCAGATGAACGGATGATTGAATGATTGTGTTAAATTAATGTAGTGTGATTTGTTGTGACAAAGTTGATGAATGCAAATTATCAATATGAGAAGGCTTAGGGATTGATTACATCTTATTCTCAATTACGATTCAACGATTTCTAATTATTCTAGTTAATTTTCCCATATTTAAAAGCAAAAATCCTAATATATTTCTCTCCCATCCTTGAGTGCCGACTAGAAAATAATCCTAGATTCCAATTTCAATATCTCTATTCCGAATTGAAAATCAAGAATTTATAAAAGTCCTGATTCTTTTATGGAATAAGCTTCACAGATTTTAAACTTTCTCTCGAAACCTATAAAACCTATGTTTTGTCAATCTTATGATCATGCTTAAATTCCCCTCTCTCGAGTGCCGGAATTGACTAGAATTTATTCATTCAAGTATTGATCAAGTAATTGAAAGTATTAAAATCGTGACACGAAGAAAATAATTATAAAATCATCAAAGCATAATCTCGATTCGGCTACATCAAATCTCTAGATAATTTGTTTAGTTCATGATGTAATAAAAGAAAATCATACAAATTATAATAAACAACATTAGGAAAATGATAGAGAAAACTAATCTTTTGGGCAGATCTTCAATCTTCTTCCTTAATGTTGTTCCTCCTTTCTTTTAGTGTCTTCAATTTTTGCCTCCTTCAAATTGTGTGGTTGAATTTTTCAATCTTGCCCCGTTCAATTCTTTTTGAAAATAGGTCTTTTAAATGGTATTTGTAGTATCTTGAAGTTCTTGGACGAATTAGGGTTAAGTTGGGCTAAGAAAAGATTTCAAAAATATAAAAAATCGTTTTTTCGCACAGGCGGAGGCTCGGCTCCCAAGACGAGCTCTGCGGCTCCGCATTCACTATTGTTTTCAGCATCTTAGGCGCTGCGGAGTCTGTGGCGCCCACTTCGGGTGAAAAAGACAATTTTTACCTCATTCAGTATTTTTGCTATAACTTTTTCGTTCGATGTCCGATTAAGATGATTCAAGATGGCTGGAAACCTAATTCAAAGGGCTACAACTTTTCTTCAGAAATCATTCTCCAATTGTCAAAAACGGGTCTCAATTTGAGGCTAAAACTCCGGAGCATAACTTGCCGGTTGGAAATTGATTTGTGATCATATTTTGACTAAATTTGATTCCTTTGACATCTTTCTTCATCCAATTGACTCCCCACACTCTCGAACATCGCAAAGTTAGACACAACTTTTGAATGTTGGCATTTTAGTCCCCGAACTTTGGGTCTCTTACAATTTGGTCTTTTTTTCCAATTTCACTAACTTTTACTTATTTCTTTCAATTTCATCAACCTACTTCACAATATTAAAACACTCATTAAAACGCTTTAAAACACTCTCAAGGATAGCAAAATAACGAATTAAGTGGTACAAATATAATGAGTATGGAGCACTCATCACCTTACTGGATACGGCTAATGAAAAGTTGCAATGGCTCATCAATTTTTGGTTCGGAGAGGAGGGGGCATGTCCGAGAAGCTTCTTCAGTCCTTGGAAGACCTCTTCACACTCCTCATTCCATTAAAATTTCTTTCATCCCTTTAGAACTTTGAAGAATAGAAGGCATTTGTCAATGGTTTTCGAGACAAAGCGACTTAAAGCTGCCACGTGCCCAGTAAAGCTTTGAATTTCCTTGGGTTTTTTGGGGGACATCATTTCAAAAAAGGCCCTCATTTTCTCAAGGTTAGCTTCTACGCCTCTCTAGTTGACCATGTATCCCAGAAACTTTCCAGAGACGACAGCAAATGCGCATTTGAGGGGGTTTAACCCCGTCCTGCACCTCTTTGAAATTTGGAAAGTCTTGTCCATGTGCTTCATGTGATTCGCAGTCTTCAAACTCTTCACAACCATGTCGTCCACATAAACTTCCATAGTCTTGCCAATGAGGTTGACAAATATCTTATTAACAAGCCTTTGATAGTCCTTGTATTTTTCAGTCCAAAAGCATCACTTTGTAATAGTAAATGCCTTGGTCAGTAATGAAGGAGGTGTGTTCCTCATCCGCAAGCTTCATGAAAAATTTGATTGTAGCCTAACATTGTGTATATGTCATAGGACAATACGCACTGATCATGGGTCAAAATGTACATGTCACCGATCATAGAAAACTGATGTAATATCATTGTGTACATGTTATAGATCACGATGCACATGTCACAATTCACCAGTATATATTATAGTCACAAATTATTGATTTCTTTTTATAGGTAATAGGTGACATGTCACTGTGCATAAATCAAATATTAATGTTCATAGATCACAAATCACATGTTACAAATTTTTTTTTAGTGGTCACATGTCACAGGTCATCGTACATATGTTCACAAATCACGTCAAGTGACATTGGGCACATGTCCTAGGACAATGTGCATAGGTCAAAATGCACATATCATAGATAATAAAGAACTGCTCATAGAACATCGTGTACATGTTACAAAACAATATGCACAAGTCATGGTTCACCTATGTATAATATAGTTACGAGTAATTGATTTCTTTTCATAGGTGATAGATTACATGTCATAAGTCAAGGTTACATATAAATGTTATTTATAGTTTCACCGTTCTTTGACACGTTTTGTGACTTAATAATTATGCATTTTCTTTTTATTACAACATCACATGGATCTGTGTTTTTACTACATTCGTCAACTAGCATGATCAAGCAAGCATGTCAAATTTAGAGAAACGACAATGGAGCTTTTCAATTTCTATCATAGTCAATTGAATCAATCGTTTTTGTCAATTCAAAAATAGGAAAATCTAGCAACAATACAATATTATTCGCTACCAATTGTGCCTTCGAAACAGTTCAAACCTACTTTGGGATGATCACCAAACTTAATTTGCTACTTTTGTTATCACCTTAGTTTGTGACCGTTGCCTTTGATGAGCCAGATTCCAGTAGTTTTCAATGAGCCAGATTTTGGTGGTAGGAATCGAGATTATTTGCTTTGGAAAATTCTCTGTAACTTTACTCTTTTGTTGATTTTTCACAATTTGTTATGTATATATATATCAGACGATTTTTAAATATTTAAAACTTATTCCTTAATTGAAATGGTATGTAGTAAACACTTGATATGTGTATTGTTATATATATATATATATAAAAGCCTATACATCACAATTTACAAATTTGTTTACCAACAGATGAGGTAGCAATATTTGATCGGGTCAAACTCTCATCAACCAAACTACAAATACTCTTCGACTTTCTTTTTGACATCTCATCAATTTATAAAATATTATGTAAATGACAATATACAACAAGCATTTTTTAATTAAATATTACTTATATATATGCTTCTTCCATTTATTTATTTCTACTGTAAATAGAGTATAATCTTTTTAATTAAAAAAGCAGACTTTTTAATTGTCAATATGACAAAAGCTAACAATAAGTCCCATTTTAAAAAAAAAAAAAAGTGCTAAAGGGGACATAAATATCAATATTCAAACGAGATATCCTGATTTCACAAGAAATCTATAGGAATGGAGATCATTTGTGCCAATTGCTCGTATTTTAAGTATTACCACTATTATTTTATACTATCACATGAAAGAAGAGTAGTCGATGGAGGCCTACGTTATTCAAAACTTCAAATGAGCTTTTTGTTATTAAAATATTGAAGGTTTGTGTAATTTTTGGAAAGTGAGAGGACGTCTTTGAAATTATAGTAAAACATAAGGAGAACTTTTCGTAATTTACCCGATATATAAATTACCTCAGGAATGCATGATTTCACCAACGTAAGCCTCGTAAATACTTCATTGTGTGCACGTTCCAGCTACACTCCATTCTTTCCGCCACTGAAAGCCGCCTCGAAAAACTTTTCTCCTTGGGCACAAATGGCGGCCATGACCCGCCTCTTCAAATCCTACTCTCATGTTTCTCTCATCCGGAGGTCTCTGTTTATAGCTCCAGCTTCCACACCAGCGGAACCAGCACTGATTAGGTCCCAATCCTATTCTTCATGCGTAGATCCCAACGACAGGAATATCTAGTGGATTTTTTTGGGATGCCCCGGCGTTGGAAAAGGTATCTATGCCAGCCGCCTCTCTACCCTCCTTGGCGTCCCCCACATCGCCACCGGCGATCTCATCCGCGAAGAACTCTCCTCCTCCACCCCTCTCTCAAAACAAGTAAGCCATCTGTGCATCGTAAGCCAAAGTGAATATGGAATTTCTGGACAATGCTGACTAGACGAGAGTTGGGATTCTTCCTTCTCTATGTTTTTTACCCGGAGCTTAAATTTTATGAAACTTGACATATCTTTTTTTATTTTAAAATAAGAATTAATCCAAGGATTGCTGATGTGATGGAAGTGATTTTCATTTGGGTTTGACGTTGTTTTGTTAACTTGAGCTTAATCGAAATGAGACGATTCAGAATTTGAAGTTGAAAGTTTCGTTTCTTTGAAACTCTGGGCATGGTCATCATGTATTATCTCTTAATAATAGTTTTTATCTCTCCCATTTGGAAAGAAAGACAGAAATGGAGTTTCCCTGTGTTTTAATAGCTCGTTAGAAAGTTTTGTATGTCATTCTCACTTAATTTCGACTCTTATGGAAATATATCTACGTTTCTGTTGTAGTGATTAATAGGTGCGCTGCAAAATCTTTAATTACGATGAGAAATGCATGATATGCAGGAAGAAGTTTACAAATTTTATGCCAATTGAACTTAAGGTTCTTCCATACGCCTTACTTTTTTTCTTTTTTTTTTTTTTCTTGCATGGCTATGCTTTACTAATTCTTATTTTAAAATAAGAATTAATCCAAGGATTGCAGATGTGAAGGAAGTGATTTTAATTTGGGTTTGACATTGTTTTGTTAACTTGAGCTTAATCGAAATGAGAAGATTTAGAATTTGAAGTTGAAAGTTTCGTTTCTTTGAACCTCTGGGCATGGTCTGTAAGGATTTTTTAATTAAAGATGGACTTATATGTGTGAATAATTGTGTGTTAAATTATATGCTATCGAATTCGATTGAGCCCAATTAAAGTGATCTAATAAGGCTTCGGTTTTAGGCTTTAATGTATCCAGTTAAAGTATAGGTTTAGATATGTGTAGAGACCAGGCCCAAATCCTAATTCTATGATGGGCCGAATTAGGTCAAAGGCATTCCTATATAAATAGGTTATGGTCCCCAGATCACACGCAACTTATTATTCATTCTCTACTGCATTCCATCACAGAGAGGAAAAGGAGACTGCGTGTAGATTTGGAAGACCATATCGCGAAATTCATATTGCATTAACTATATCAGATTCAGGTATGCTTCCGCTTTAATTTTTATATTTCTTGATGATTTAACATGAAAGATCCGGTAATTTAAAGCACTAAATTCCCCAACAAGTGGTATCAGAGCCTCTTCATGTTGAATCATTGAGAATCAAAGGTTTTAGTTTGGTTCTTGCAATATATTTTAAAATTTTCAGATTTAACAATTTTTGGTTATATATTTTGTTAAATTTGAAAATTTTTGCGATATAATTTTTGTTATTTTCGAAATTCGGATTAATGGTTGAAAAAAATTCAGATTTTGGATTTTTGGGTTTAGATTTCTGTACAAAAAAGGATTTAAAATAAAAAATTTTTTTTAGAAGATCTGGCCGGCGGCGGGTCTGCTTTTGCAGTGGGCTGCTGCGTTTTGCAACAGCCCACGCTGCTGCAAAACGCAGCAGCACGCAGCAGCGCCTGGCGCTGCTACCTCGTCGACGCCACTCCACCAGGCGGCGTCGGAGTGCGCCGCCACCAAAGACAAAGAAGAAAATTTTTTTTAGGATTTTTTTTTTATTTTTGGTTGAATTTGGGGGCGGGGGCCTCTTCTGTAAATTAGATAAGTTTAGGCCCCTGGTTGCAATTAGGATTAGGGTTATAAAATTAAGATTTCAGTCCCTAATCTTTAAGTTATATTGAGATTTGGGCCTTTAAGTTTCGGATTTAATAATTCAGTCCCTAAGGTTTTAAAATTAATTAATTCGGGCCATTAAAGTTCTGAATTTATAATTAAAGCCCTCAAAATTTAATTATTAATTCAAATTGGCCCCCTAAGTTCATAATTAATTCAAATTGACCCCTAAAGTTTCAAATTTTTAAAGTTTGATCCCTAAAGTTTTGAATTGGTCAATTTTGGCCCCTAAAGTTTTAAAATTTGTTTTAATTGATCCTATAAAGTATTGAATTAATTAATTATGGTCCATAAAGTTTCAAGTTTATTAATTTCAACCCCTAAAGTTTGAAATTAATTAATTTTGCCCCCTTAAAGTTTTGAATTATTAATCCTAAGGTCCCTAAAGTTTAAAACTAATCAAAATACGCAAAATTGGTGATTCTCTTTCTCAAATTTTGGTA
>NW_019234329.1:92190-99508 GCF_002742605.1 Olea europaea var. sylvestris
AAACCAAGGTAAAATCAGTCAAGTTTAGGGATTCATATCTAGGATTTGGCCTGATTTGCCTCCTCCCCCGATCCCTAGTAAGCTGATAATCTTGATTATGTGGTTGATCATTAAAATGTTCAACTTCAACTGGTTCAATGTTATCTTGAAGTTCAGTCACCTCTTCATGTTCAGGTTCAATTTCAATTTCATTTTCATTTTCATGATGTATAGGGTCATTCTCGTCATTCCCAGGTGTAGGTGAATTTAGCCTAGTCAGCTTCACCTCAGTCTGAATACTCTTCTCAATTTCAGATTTGTTAGTTTCTTCGATTTTCTATTTTAGACATGGCATCTCTAATTCATTAAAGACTACATTCCTGCTATTAATAATCTTAATGACTTGGACCCCTAAAACCCATAACCTATAGCCCTTCACACCCTCGGGATACCCTAACATCACACACTCGACAGCCCTCGGCTCAAGTTTCCCTTCAGATTGGTGTGCATATGGAGCACATCCAAACACCCTCAAGTGTTCTAGATTTGGAGGCTCTCCCGTCCACAATTCCTGTGGGGTCTTAAACCCTATACTGCTGGACGGAGACCTATTAATCAGATAAGCTGCAGTACTTGCAGCTTCAGCCCAAAAACCTTTCGCAAGGCCAGAGCTAATCAACATACACCTAACTTTGTTCATTATGGTTCTGTTCATTCTTTCAGCGACCCCATTTTGTTCAGGTGTGTATTTAACAGTTTTGTGTCTTATTATACCTTTCTGCTTACAGAAGTTGTCAAATTCGCTATTACAGAATTCAAGCCCATTATCAGTTCTTAACGTTTTAAGTTTCTTATCTAACCGATTCTCAACAGACTTTAACCAAATCCTGAATTTTCCAAAAGTTTCTGACTTAGCCTTCAAAGGATAAATCCAAACCTTTCTTGAGTAATCATCCACTAAGGACAAGAAGTGCTTGCTCCCACCAAATGTAGAGTGCTTCTCCGGGCCCCATAGATCAGCATGGACATAGTCCAATGGTCTGCTGGTCCTATGAGAGCTAGCTTCAAAGCTCACCTTATGAGACTTACCCAAAACACAAGTTTCACAGAATTCCATAGTTTCAATGTCATCTTTTCCAAGTAATTTCTGATTACTTAAAGATTTTAGACCTTTAAACCCAATGTGACCCATTCTGTTATGCCAAAGTTCAGTTTTGTCTTTACTCGCAGCAAGAAGGCTAGAGTCAAATGGTATTTGAGTTCTACCCTCAAGATAGTACAGCCCATTCCTCTTGGGCCCCTTCATAACTATAAGAGAACCCTTCATAATTTTCAAAATTTTGTTACCAGACTTGAAGGTATATCCCTCATCTTCTAGAGAACCTAAGGAAATGAGGTTCCTCTTTAAATTTGGGACATATCTAACATTTCTAAGTTGCGTGACGGCCCCATCGTACATCCTGATGGCTATGTCACCAACTCCAATCACATTTTGAGAATTATTGTCTCCCATGTAGACCTTCCTAGGTTCAGTCTCCCTATAGTTATAAAACCAAGACCTATCAGGGCACATATGGAAAGTGCACCCTGTGTCAAGAATCCAATTTTTGTCAAATTCTTCTTCAGACAAATTCATGACATGCAAACTATTAAATTCAGTAGCAATAGTAGCATAAATTCAGTAGCAATAGTAGCATTATCAATATCAGAATTGTTCGGGTCTTTTTGTTTCCTTTTCCAATCAAAGCAGTCTTTCTTGAAATATCCTAACTTTCCACAGTGATAACATTTCTTACCGCTTTTATCTTTAGATTTGGATCTCATTTTAGATTTTCCTCTCCCCTTCTTGTTATGGAAGTTGAATTCTTTCTTTTCAGATCTTCCCCTAGCAAATAGACTCTCTTCACGAAAATGAATTCTGTTCTCTCTTTTTAATTCAAGTTCTCTTGATTTAAAGCATCAGAAACAATAGCTTGAGTGAGAGTGTCCCTACCATACGTTATGGCATTTTTCATTTCTCTGTAAGATTCGGGCAAAGAGTTTAGCAATATGACAGCTAAATCCTCATCATCAAATGTTTTATCATTATGAGCTAGACTCTTAACAATTATGCTAAAGTCACTCAAATTCCTCTCGACATCCTTCCCCGGGTCCATCTTAAAACTAAACAACTTCTCCAACAGGTATATTTTGTTAGGTAAAGTTTTAGTAAGAACAGGGCATTTAAAGTAATCCACAAAGCTCTACCAGTTTTAGCACTATCAACTTGTCTCACAATATTGTCAGATAGATGCAAAATTATATAACTGTAAGCAATTTCATTCATGTCTTCAATTTCAGTTGTTTTAGCTTTTAACTCATCAGAAAATGTAGCGGGATCATCAAGAGCTTTAGCAACTCTCTGTTGGACCAAAATGGCCCTCATTTTCTGTTTCCATATCGAGTAATCCCCCTTTTCATCGAATTGCGATAATTCGACCCTCGAACCCATTTAGATTCTATAAAAGAGTGGCCTGTACTTGTGGACACGACAAAAAAGTTTTTGAAAAAATCATTTCCAGATGATCAATATATAACTGAGTGCCGAGTTAAAAAACAATTTTTAGAAATGAAGCACAACAGTGAAAATAATCCGTTCACGAAACACAGGTATATAAAGCAGGTAAATATGCTTCCAGGTTACAAATTCAAGAATTCAATCAACAGAATTCACAAACAAGCAACCAAGCAATAACCATGCATAAACCGGTAAGGATACCAAACCTAACCTAACGGAGAGTTTGGAATAATCTTACCAAACTACTGTTGACAAACAGTAAATATACCACCAAGTTTCTGAACCAAATTGCCGTAGACGTCAAGCTAAGGGCAAAATCGTCCAACTTTTTCTGTAAAATCTGAAACAGAAAACAAACGACATCAGTGCGTTCAGGACGTCAAAATAAGTAAACTGGCCGAAAAAAGCTCGCCGGAGGTCCTGCCACGCGCCGCCACCGGAGTCCACGCGCCGCCGCCGGTCAGCGCCCCACCACAGGGTGCGCCTCCTCCTGCTGGTCATGGTTCCATGGTCCATTTCGCCGGAAAGTCAATAGGTTGGCCGGAAATCAAGTTTTCAGATTCGGTCAGAAAGTGGTAATGGTGATTTCCTTGCTGGTTTTTGATCGATTTTGGACTAATATCACTCCTCCTAGCTCTGATACCAATTTGTTGGGGATCCTAGGAGTTCAATCAACCAAAAGACCAATCAACAAACAAGATTCAAGGCAAAAAACAAAAATATAAAACCGGAAGAATACAACCCTTTTATATGGCCAGCTTCTTCTTCTTCCTTGCAGCAGCTTCTTCTTCTTCTTATGGCAGTTTTTCCAGGCTCAAGAACAGCCCCATGCTATGCAAATTGCCTTCCAAAGAGAGATAGAAAGAACCGGCAAAGAACCCCTTGAAAACCACCAACCAAGAGACCACCTTAAGGAACCAACAAAAATGGAGGAAGTTAACTGTCGAGCCACCACAGAAAACGACCAGCCTGCCTCCTTTTAAAATAACTCCCACCTAACCGAAGACACTCCCTCTTACACAAAACGTGGGGTAAGTAATATGTTAGGTAAAAAATTGATCAAAGCTTCTCCCACAAGATTAAATCTCAATCATTGATCTTCATCCAATGGTTCACAAAAATTGAATAAAGTGGGTTAAGAGAACCATATTCTCACAGATAGTTTGACACACTTTTCTTATGACCAGTAAAAAAGTACTTTACTATACCCGCATCATTCCACGATTTAGTAGGAAAATAGGTGGGAAGGAAGGATATGAACTAGGAGGTATGACATTATCTAAAGAGCGGTTTGTGATGTTCCCAGTTCATGAAAACAAATGTCAGGTGGACTCTGTTATATCATTTTATGTTAAGTCACTAGGATATAACTTATGCTTGCTGTTTTCTGTAATCTTTTATTAATTTGGGGTTGCTGTCATAGTTTATAATACACTTTGCATCAATCCAAAGCTACAAAAAAGTTTTATAAGATAAAAGAGGTCCATTGAGTGCCTCATGGCTATGTCATAATATATCCGAAAATGGCTATGTCATAATATATCCGAAAACTTTCTCATTCTAGTTATTTCCACTGATGCAACTGGGAACATGCTCATTACTTTTTTTGTTTTTACCCAAGGGACTGAGGGTGATTTAAGTTCTTGGTGCTCTAAGAAGTTGCATTATTAAAAACCAATAACTTAATTGTATTAGAAAAGATGGGTTGATCATGTGAAATATCTTATTTCTCGATAGATTTACTCAAATTTTTTTGTGTGCTTCAGAGTCAGCCAGTGGAGGAATTTTACCGTGCTCGAGGAAAGTTGCTCGAATTTGATTTGCCTGGAGGTATCCTGGAGTACTGGCCAAGGTTGCTGGAAGCACTTTGTTAGGTATTTTAGTGATGCCCAAACAACCCCCTAGGCAATGATGAAAAATCGAGACACGTTCGTTTCATAGGCTTTAAGCTCGGCATTGAAATATGTATTAAAGATCCACACCACAATTGTAGTAACCCAATTAAGTTGGGTATTTAGAGGGAATCGGCCCATTAGGGCTAGGTGCTCAATATCTAATTAAAAGATGGACTTGGTAGTTAGAGATATACATTATCCCTAACTTTTGGTAACCTACCTTATTCAAATTGATACCCATCTTTGAAGATTTTATTGGAATATCTAGGAAATTCGTTTTTCTACTTGACCTACATATAATTGACCTCTAAACCTATGTAAACACACCAACAACCCTAGAAAATAGTCCCTGTGCTTTGTGCCTTTGAAAACCTTCTTGCTTTGTGCCTTGAAGCTATTTTTCTTTGCCTTTGTGTGCCCTAATACTTGGTGTATATCTTGGACTCTGAAAATCTATTGTTGGTGTTACCTTTGTGGTGTTGGATCGAAGTTTCTGAACCTAAGAAAAGGGGGAATTATTACTTCTTTGTTCTTGCATCTATTTCTTCACTTTCTTGATTGTTTTGATTGATTCTTGTTTATTAATTGAGTTTATCACTTACTTGTTGATTTGTTCACTTGTAGGAGACATTTAATACTCACACACTTAACCTTGATGATTACGAGGACAGACGGTCTACAGCAGCATAAATTTCTATACATTGCATTGCATGCGTTTTACCACATAAAATTTTTGCAGAGAATACGATTTTTCCTTTTATAAATTTTTGTTTCGGAGAAAAAAATCATATAACCACGAAGTACACTAAGCTGTTAATTCTATGGCTGTCTTGTGCGCTTCTCTCTAATTCTTTAGAATAATTTTACACAATGCAATGCTGCAAAGGTTTATAGAGAGGATTGGCTTTTAGGCTGTCATGGGTAATAAGTCAATCACCAATGAACAATGATGTACAACTTTATGAAAATTGATTCAATTTACACATTGTGGACATAATGCCATTTTGACATTCCATGTTTCAAAACTGCTGATAATATAGGTGCTTTGTTATATAAATAAAGCAATTTGTATAATGATTGTTGACAATCCATGTGTTGTTAAGATTTGTTTGATTAATTTAAAAAATAGTTTTTAAAATGGATGGTATAGATTTTGTCAATGGAAGTTATCAATCATGAATTGTTGTATTGGTAGCATAGTTCTTGTTATATTAGACATTTGGGGTGAATTTATGGTGTAGAAAAATAGAACGTCGCAAGATCGACTTGAAGAAATTTGTAGTAGGCATATCTTGGACTTCAAAACGGTTGGCTCGAGTAAAAAATGGTACTTACTGGATTGATTTTTTTCATGTTTATCACAGATGCGAAAGTCTCATTATATTATTTATTTTGTGGAAGGTAAATTTTGGGGTGAAAAATGTTAAGAGAATAAATCTCACATCGATTAAATACCGAAATATCGATCAACTTAAATAGATTTTGGGTCACTTTTCTTAATAAGGTTTATCTTATTAAGATGAACCCCAAATTTTAACATGGTATTAAAGTCCAGTAAGTTCCAACGAGTTATTTGATCCGATTAAATCTCAAAAATGAGCATATGAATTTCAAGATTGATCTGCTCAAAAAGAGCCATCATCTTGTGGGGGCATGTTAAGAGAATAAATCCCGCATCGGTTAAATACCGAAATATTGATCAACTTAAATAGATATTGGACCACTCCTCTTAATAAGGTTGACCTTATTAAGATGGACTCCATAACATAAATAGATATTGGACCACTCCTCTTAATAAGGTTGACCTTATTAAGATGGACTCCATAACATGTATATTTCGGTATTTAACCGATGCGAGATTTACTCCCTTAACATGTCTCCGTAAAATGATGGCTCTTTTTGAGTAGACCAATCTTGAAATTCGTGTACTCATTTTTGAGACTTAATCGGATCGAATAGTTCGTTGGAGTTTATTGGGCTCTAATACCATGTTAAGATTTGGGGTCCATCTTAATAAGGTCAACCTTATTAAGAGGAGTGATCCAAAATCTATTTAAATTAGTCAATATTTCGGTATTTTCCACTTAATATGCCCCGCAAGATGGTGGCTCTTTTTGTGCAGACCAAACTTGAAATCCGTGTACTCATTTTTGAGACTTAATCGGATCGAATAGCTCTATGTTAAGGGAATAAATCCCACATCGGTTAAATACCGAAATATTGACCAACTTAAATAGATTTTGGGTCACTCCTTTTAATAAGGTTGACCTTATTAAGATGGATCCCAAATCTTGACAAGAAATACAATTTTTTTTATTATTTATTTATGATTATTATTTTTGGCATTATATGGTATATTGGGGTATGGAGAGGTGATGAAAACCGTGTAATTCTCTCATTCACTATAGTAAAAATTGTAGCAGTGAGTATATGTAACTCTCAGATTGTACATATGCAGGTTTGTTGATTATTGTTGAAATTGCTGGCAATATGTAATTTTGGTGATAACATGCATTTCATGACAAAAAGCTGGAAATTAGGTAGAAGCATACATCAAATAGTTGTAATATCGGGGCATCCTTTCCAATCCAAATATCTATAAAACATCACCTAAACAGAACACCAAACAACTGAATCACATTAACTGTAAATTTCACACACAACCCTCTGCTTTCTTGTTTGCAGCATTTCCCAGCACCACAGAGCTCTCTCTCTCTCCCGCTCGCTCGCTCTCTCTGTATATAAAAGCACAGTAAAATTCTTGCCTACTTCTCATTGCTACTCTCAAACAAAACCCCATGCTATTTTTGTCCAAGTACGCTTCGATTTCTTGTGCACTTAAATTTCGACAGACGTTCAAAAGATAGAGAAGAATCATGCGTATGTA
>NW_019234329.1:100915-112546 GCF_002742605.1 Olea europaea var. sylvestris
CTTTTATACAAGGCTAATCTTGTCAATTAACATTCTATTTAACGCCGTTAAGTTCGTTTGTGAAAGCCAAGTGAAGAATCCCTGACGTCCGAAAACGGCGTCCCCTGCACCTTAAAAGTCGAGATATTTTTTCCCCTAAACTGCCACGTGTCTGTCTACTCAAGGCTCTCAAATCGATTGCGCTCTCGCATTTAGATTTTGTCCACGTCATCTTCATAAACCATCCGAACGTCCCACGTAAAATATTTGATCTTACGTTTCGCCTTCGGGACCTGTAATTTGTCCACGTAATCATCCACGTCAGCAATAAATTATACAGCCCAGTAATCTTATCTTTATGTTAATCTTAATCTAAATCTAAACCCTAATTTCACTCCAACCAATCTTGATTTGACTTGTGGCTTCAGCTGAAATTTAATTTTGCTGTACATATTCTAGCTCTGTTTTATCTTTAATATTGTTCAATTTTTTTGTTTTTTTTTGTTTTTATGTCAAATTGAAATCGACACTCAAACTGAGGTTCGGAGGTAGTTTTGCTACATATTGAGCCTCCTCTTTTTGTTTATAAATATTTGCGAAGAATTCCTTTTTGATTGTTTTGAAACTTTTTCATTTTCTGAATATGTTAAATTGATGGCAATTTTTCTCTCTCGTGGGTGGTTCATTAAACAGTCAATTTTCAAATTGGATAAGATTCCTTTTTGAATACTCTATTTCTTTTAAATATTAGGTTTTATGATTTGGAAAAAGGTATTTTCTTGTTGGTAAAGATTAGGGTTCGAGATTAGTGTACTGGCTGATACTCTGTTCGTTGTGTACAGGGTACTAGCAAATAGCCATCGATAGGACATTCGGGAATCTGGGATGACAACGGTTTCATTTCAAATTTTTGTCATTAATCTTTACCTCTGCTTTTGTTGTTACTGAATTGATTATTTGACATTTTGAATAGTGGATTAGGGTCTTGAGAATGAAGTGAATTCTTGAAGAAACAAGCTACTGCTATTATCTACGTCCTGTTTATTTTGGTTCAAGAGTACGTCTGAGGCTTGCTAAGGAGATGGATGTTGCTAAACATTGGTAGTTAGTTCTTTGGAATTTGGTTGGCAGTAAGTGTGTCGAGGAATATTGATGCTAATGGAGAGAAAGTCAATGGATGAGGACAAGGGCATCGAAGATCGAGACTTGGGTAAGGAGAGAAGTTCGTTTAAAGATATTGCCTTGAAGGTCAATAGAGTCAATGAAGAACGGAGAGATGGGGCCAATGGGGGGTTGCAAGGTCAAGGCACTCTGCAAGTGCTGCAGCCTCCGCCACCACCTCAGGGGACAGTGGTTTGTTGGGAGAGGTTTCTTCATGTTAGATCCATTAGAGTCCTGCTGGTGGAGAATGATGATTCTACAAGGCATGTTGTCACTGCTCTGCTCCGAAACTGCAATTATGAAGGTTGGTATCTTGATGTGATATGAGAAAGTCCTCTGTGTGTGTGTCCGGAAAGTATTCTTATAAACAGCTTTAATGTTAAATTTCTACTTTGGCCTGTGACAATGCTAAAGGGGAATATGTGAGCATACGAGCTGAGTATTACTTAAGAATGCTTCGACATTCAAGAGAGAAGCACATAATGTCCTATCTATATCTCAAGTAGAAGGAGCACATTCCATGTTATGGTTGTTATAAAAAGATTTTGTTTTTTGGTTTGACTCTTTTGTTTCATTTTCTCGAATGATGGTCAATCGTTAAGATTAGAAATGGAAAAGCAAAGGAAATTATTAAACATCAAGCATGTTTACAGATGTGCTGTTGTACCTTAAGTATATTACTTTGTCTTGGTGACCAGTGTATGTTGCTGATTTGTTACTCAAAAATAACATTTGTGCCAAATAATTTACTGCCTAATAGATATATGCTATGAAATGAAGAATGCTTTGAACTGAAGAACATATTCGCTGGCAAGTTCAAATAGATTTATTAATTTCTTAACAACAAAAGAGTGTACCTGTAGAATGTGCATTTCGAACTTCTTGAAAGTATACCTTGATGTATATTTAGGGCAAACAAGAAGTCAATAGTATTTACCAAGTCATCTGGCTGGTGTGTAGGTAAGGCTACTCTGGCCTTAGAATGGTTAGACCAATACAATATCAGCGAATTCGATGTGTCTTTGAAGAATACCCCGCTCTTTAACACCTTTTTAATTGTTTTAATTAGTCGAAGCCTCTTAATCACCTTGATGGGAATAAGTAGAGAGAGTTTTTCTTTTAGTCTCCAAATTAGAGACTTATTTTTAGAAACATACTTAGGGTTTGAGTTTGTACATTTCCTAATTCAATTAGGATTAGTCTAAAGTCTAAACCCTATATAAATGAGCTTTTTGCATTTTAAGAAAAAATAACTTTGATAATAAAATAAAATTGATACTCTCCCCCCTAAATTCTCTTTACCCTCTCTTCCATGTGATTAATTCTTCTTCCCTTTCTTTCCCCTCTATAATTGTTATATTGCATCCTACGTCAATCTGGTATTAAAGCTCAAATTATTTCCTTTGATCAACTAACCCAATCTCCACAACCCAAGAGCCATCGCCCGTCGCATTCTCATTTCCATGCACCTGCCTTTTGCTATCATCACCTATCCAATCAATCGATGCCTTCCTGTTCCCTAACCGCAATCAAAACAAAACACCCCCACCCCACCCTACGCACCACATCACCTCCATTGACGCCCTAGAGCTTTCCATTATCTACCACCACTATCCTCTTCTTCAAAGCAGAATCCTTCGTCGCCCTTCGCCATGGTACTCAAAACATCAAAAACAGTAATTGAAAAACAGGGCCCAACATTAGACATTAGTCTCCATTTATCCCAACAACAGAAATAAATCAAGAAAAAATCGCCTTAGTGTCCCTTCTCATGCTGCTGTTAGCCGTCGCTTCCTCCAACCAAAGCTTCTAGCCAAGACATTTTTATTATCTTTAACAAGCAGGGACAAATTTTCGAGCCACCCCAGTGATCTGATTGTGTGTGTTCATGTGGAACCATTTTTCGAATGGATTGATTTTTGTATTTTAATTTGATAGCTAGTTGCTAGATTAAGTCTTGTGAGTTATATAATTTTGTCATTTGGAAGCTCATCATTCCGTTAGGTGTTTGTGACCAGCACATTATCATATTTCCAATTTTCATAAATAAATAAATTTTTACTTAAAAAAAATGTCATTAGACCTTTAACACCTACAACACTCCCCTACGTTAATACCACTATAGTATGCATTGCCCGTCTCCTTGTTAGTACGATTATCTTCCATTTAGAAATTTTGTTGGGATGTATATTCTTCTTCTTGGCAAGTCGCTCTCCAATTATAGGACTTCGATGGTCTCACTCGACCCAATTCATTTCTTGATTAGTTCGATTCTTTTGAATAATTCTTTGACTTTCACAACTTAAGTGACTCTCGTCATCTTTGTCATGTTAATATGGCGCTTGTTGGATTTGCTAGGTGGTATTGAATTCTTTTTGCATGTCATTGACTACTAGGTCAACACCCTGTCACTTTGTGAGATGAGATAAAACGAACATAAAGTAATAAATATGTTCCCATGTATTATCGAACTCAGTTGTTAGAATATCTAACCCACTTCGAAGAGTTTTTGCACAATAGTATATTTATGAATCTTTCCACATTACAAAGTCTAGATTTCTCAACGATTTGAATCCTAAAATCATACGTCATGACATTCCTACACCCCTATCCTTAGATGAAGCTTATTGACATGCCAACTTATGGGATATATTGTTTCTTCTTTGCCAAGCGTCATAGGCTAGGTCTACCACCCATCTCAATGGTCACCTCCCTAGTCTTATTTTGTTACTCGAGGAAGAAATCAATATTTCTATTGCTGAGTTAATTGAATATTCTGAAAGGAAGGATGAGATTATTTATAGTACTACCACCTAAGTCAAACAATCCACCTGTCATCGATTTCATGCCAAAGTTGTTCTTACCTAATCTTTTGGTGACTAACATTAACTGTGATATGGCTTTACCTCCACAATGTGATAGTCTTAGGGTTGTCACGTTTTCTATTATCATTGTTTGTTCACACAGTTTTCCTATTGACATTCGACTACCACCTAATAATTATCGTCTATTGATTTAGCTCTGTACATTGTGGATTTTGCGTTGAGCTTAAAAGACACACTCACCTAATAATTATCATCTATTGCTTTAGCTTTGTACATTGTTGATTTTGCGTCGAGCGTAAAAGACACACTCTTTTCAGTCATGACCCTTATAAGCTTGCATTTGACTCAGAATTTAGGTATGACTTGTTATGTTTTTCTTGGACACAATTTTCAAAAGATGTAAAGAAAAATTGGATCACGTACCTGAAATTAATCTATATGACTAGTTTTTACATTTAAATGAATGTTTTGTTTTCGATATCGCAGGATTATTTTTTTATCGGGATATATTTGAGCCACTGCTGTTGCATTCATATGTTTTCGCAGGCTAGTCTACTATGTTAGTGTGCTTCTCTCTTTGGATTCTATAGTCATTTTTTAAAATGAGTTGCACATGTTATTTCTTAATGGAGTTCCTTATTGCTACATGGCTAAAAGGAAAGATCGTACCCTTTGGTCATATTAGATGCTTGGGAGTATTTTTCAAACTTAGTTGTTGACATATGGATGGCATCGTCATTTGATTAAAAAGAATATCGTCTTTCCTAGTTAAGAACGTTGCATTCTATCTCGTTGGAGTCGAGTTCTCTCAATGAAGAAGAAATGATGGGAATTAGTAGAGAGAGTTTTTTAATTTAGTTTCCAAATTATATGCTTATTCTTAGAAATATAATTAGGGTTTTATTTTATAGATTTTCCTACTTCAATTAGGCCTAGTTTAAACCCTATATAAAGGGGCTTTTGCGTTGTAAGAAAGAACTTTGATAATAAAATAAAATTGACATTCTCCCTTTAAATTCTCTCTTTCCTCCTCCCTTCCATATGTCTAATTCTTCTTCCCTTTCTACCCCCCTCTTTCCATCTCCCTCTTTCTCTTCTTCTCTTTCTTTCTCTTTCTTCTATAATTGTTTTATTGTGTCCTACGTCACACCTTAGCCTAGAAATTCAAATGCTTGCTCTGAGGAGAGTTGTTTTGTAGAATATGGTCGTAGCTGCAAAATCAACTACTGTATTGGCAGCATAAAATCATTGTTATACACCCGCATTCTACCATGAGGTTCTGTTAAATATTGCTGTTTTTCTTTGAGTAAATAGTAACATTTTCTTTTACATTGGCAACAAGAAAAAACTTGCTCTTAAAATAATGATAAAATTAAGAATATATAATCTTTAACTTATTACACTATCTCACATGCATAACAAGGAAATATTTGGGCTGATAAACAAAGATGCTATGCTTCATCTGGACATTTGCAGTGCTGGAAGCAGCTAATGGATTGCAAGCATGGAAGATTCTTGAAGATTTGACCAATCATATTGACCTTGTCTTGACAGAGGTAGTAATGCCTTGTTTATCAGGAGTAGGTCTTCTATGCAAGATAATGGGCCATAAAACACGCAAGAATGTTCCTGTGATCAGTAAGTAAATATCTCTCTGTGTTACAAGCGTTGCAAATGTTGCAAGTGTAACATATTTAGTTTTACTTAAAACATCTTAAAACTAGAAGTTGTTAACCCTGATACTGGTTGAGGTTTGTGTGCAGTGATGTCATCTCATGATTCAAGGGGTTTAGTCTTTAAGTGTTTGTCGAACGGTGCAGTGGATTTTCTTGTTAAACCCATACGTAAAAATGAGCTTAAGAACCTCTGGCAGCATGTCTGGAGGAGATGCCACAGCGTGAGTCTTTGTACATTTCTACTTGGCTTTGCCACTGCTCTGTCAACTTCAGACACTGGAAAATTACCCAATATTTATGGACATGCTTCTCTAATAATAGCTGGGACGTGTGTTGTGGATTCACAAGTGAACATAAAAATTTCCATCTCCAAACTATTAGGAGTCACCCGCTGGTGGCTCTGCGTTGTGGTTGGGTTAATCATAGGCAGGAAATTTGGATTTTCACTTGTTTGAAATCCTATCCCTAATCGCCATTATCGAATTCAAAAGTAAAATAAATGAAAAAGCACGTTTCCATCCATGCACAGCTGTTCATGATGAAACTACAGAGTTTAAAAAAAATGGAAGTTAGTTATAATTTCCAAATTTTCATTGAGCCTGTTCTGATTAGTTGACCCTTTGTGTCCCCTCAATAAACTCCCTGATTCTTCATGTATTGATTGGATGACAGTGAAAGAAAAAAATAGAAAATGATTAACGATTGGGACTAGTTAATCAAGGGGACACATAGAAGAACTTGGCAGATGGACCTTTAAGGTATAGACATTTCTGTTTTGGGCTACTGTGCAGAAAAAAATATTTCACTTGCGGTACAATTTTTTTTCTTCAGGACCTTCTTGTACTTTCATCCTATTTTTATTATATAATCTGTGTTATAGAAATTACTTAAAGGTATCTTATTATGTGCACTTTATCATCTTTTTTACAATTAATTTATTGCAACTCAGTCTAGTGGAAGCGGGAGTGAAACTGGGACACCATCGCAAAAGTCTGTAAAATCAAAAAGTAGTGACAAGTCAGACAACAATAGTGGCAGCAATAATTGGAGCAATGGTTTCAATGTTGGTGATGGAAGTGATGATGGGAGTGGTGCACAGGTACTACAATTTATCCCTCCTTTATTCTTCTTCCTTTTTGGTTTGAAAAACTGTAATTTCTTGTTTCATGTCTCCCTGCTGATGTGTCTTATGTACATACACGCAGCAGATTGCAAGCAGGTATGTTATTGCATATAGATTGGTTGATTTTTGTTTTTGGGAGTTCGTAAATTGACTAGTAGGGATAAAAACAAACATTCAGTAGCATTTGAATGTTTTTGGAAATTATGCAGTAAATATCGTATACACAAGACAACAATAAGGACGATAACTGAATATAATTTGGCTTCTACTTTACATATTTATTACATATATAAAGGAGGAGATTATAGGTAATTTATGTTTTGAACTGGCTTTTGTTTCAGATTCATGCTACTCAGAGATTTGTCCACTCTTGTATATTTTGCATGAAGAAGAAAAGACTCCATTGATACAGTTACAAGTAACCACTGTAGGAAAGATAAATTTACCTACTATGATCTTCCTATGAAAACCTAATGCAATCTTTCTTGTCAATGCCTACCATAATTTGACCTGTAGACACTATAATATGTCGAATATAAAGAAAAGGATAACAGAGAAAAAGTTCTTGTAGTACTGAAAAAGAAAACTAGTGAACAATGAAAGTCAAAACTTCCAACGCTCAAGCTAGTGTGAAGATATTTTTAATTCCCAGCTTGTTTAGGATTTGACTAATAGTTACATAGGCTATCCTTAAGTTAGAATTTTTTAGCTAGTTGTCTCCCTTGAAGATAGGTATGCCATCAAACTTACCCAAGAAAGACATCCGGTGAAAATTTTAGAAGTCATCAACTAAGTGCCTGCTTGGCTAAGCTTTCAAGTTCTTATAAGTAGTGGTTTCCAAAGAACGTGTTGTTAAAAAGTAGATGAAAGTAGTGGGTATTAAGGAATTTGTGGTTAAAACTGATGTTGGACTAGCTTATAAGCACTTAAAAGCTTTTCCAAACATACACTGAATCGTCACGTCCATCTAGTGTGTTGCAATAACATTGACCAAAAAGCTTTTTCATACTGCCAAGACAAATGTCACTACGATATGCTAAAAAAGGCTACAATTGAAGCTGTGAGTTTCAGAAGCAAAAGCACAAAAAATATACAAATAGATTGTGCGCAAATTCCGATGTAGACAAGACAAGTCACCTACTAGATATAAGACAAGATAGTCGAAAGGAAAGCCTAAGATCATCGCTTGGTAAAGTCCAACATATGTAGTGAAGAAGACTTCATTAGTTTGATGAACCTGATGAAAGGCCTAATAACTAAAAAGAGACCTTTCCATTGTACTAAAAAAAGGCTCATGATATGGGCTTAAAGAATCTTAAGTGAATCTTCAAATAATATTTTTCAGAGGGTTGTTATAGTTCATCTGATCCCAACTTTTCAACTAGAAAGAACTGGTAAACAAGCCCAAGGACAAGCATTCAAAGAACGAGCCTATGGGAAAATAGGGTATGTAAGTCCAGGTGATAATTCCAATTTCCAGAGTCATAAGCTTAGTGGAGATAAGCTGCCTCTTCAATGTGGTTCAATTTCCTTGCAACGAGGTGGTAAATTAGCAAACAAGAACCCATTGAACTAATAAGCAATGGATAACAAATTACAGTGAAGTCACAAATCATTCTAAAAGAGGAGATGGGAGCCATCGAACATCTAGACAAAAGCCTTGAATTTTTACATGTAGAAATTCAAGATCTAATTAGTTCACTTGAGGTCAAATTAAGCTAGCTATGATACAATGATGGAAATATATAATGCTGGGGAAGTGGAATTAAAATTCTTGAAACAAGAAGATAGTTTAAAATAATAATAATAAATAAATAAATAAAAATTGTGGAGAATAATTTTTTTGTAATGCATTGGCGATTGAAAAGCCTTTGTATAGACAAAATAAAGTAATCTCTCCTAATCGTAATTACTTAAGGAAGATGAGTAAGTAAAACATAAAAGAATAAGTAATAAAAAAACTAAAAGAATAAGAATTGTTAATCTAATAAAGAAATAAAATCCTATTATAACAATAAATACTTCTACAACGGTAAATACTTTCTATCCTATTTGTAATATGATTGTCCTACATCAACCTCCGTTGATAAAACTCGCCATCGAGTTTGGTCGAAGAAAAAAATTAATCAATTTGAAGGAATACTGAAATTTCTTTCATCACATTTTGAGGATTTGAACCTATATTGGACTTGAGGAAGGCTCATTGAAGCAACCAACATTCTTAGTAATCAAATTTTGCAAACTTGTCAGCAGTATCTTTGTCCATTGTTTCTTCATTCCAGATTCTAGACCAATGTTCATAATTTACAATCTTCCAAACATTATCGAGAGGATGCATGCCACTACCACCATAGGTGGCCATCAGTCCAAGGCAAAACTTTGCTCTAATACCAATTTCAGTGCAGAAGCGAAATTTAAAATTTTGAAACGAGAAGAAAGTTGTAAAACTCAGGAATTCATAGAGATTGATTTGATTGTATCAATTTTAACAACATATTTATGTGACCCACAAATTTTATCAAATTTTCAACCACAAATTTATCGACTTCTATCAAAATATGCTAAAACTTTCATCTAAAGCTTTTTGAACGACCCCTATAGAAAATGAAGTGAGAAAGAGGAAAACCTCTATAATCTAAAATGTTCTATACTAATATTTAAAAAGGAAACGAGTGAATAAAGTAAGCCAAAATCTTCCAATACATTGACATGTTTGTAACGAGAAAATCAAAAAAGGAAAATCAGAAGTGCAGAATATTGAGTTGATTTGAGAAAACCTGGACCTTTGAAAGTACTGTTTTTCAAGGAACGAATAAACTCCTAAAAGAAACAATACGTTTGTAGAATAATTCATCCACAGTGTTCATTGATTTTGCCTCTTTAAATAGAGGTAAGAAATACATTATTCCGGTAACTAATAAAATAGTCCACTAACACATAATGCCAAAGAATTAGCATAATACATGGACTGATGGACATGACCCTATAACTACTTGGACCAATTTAAACTAAGGCAATAAATAAAATAGAAGTTACAGTTGAAATATAAAATTATTAATAGAAATTAAATATTCTCAATATAAAATAGGCTTGTAATATACCCGCCCTCTGAAAACACCCTCTCCTCAAGGATGACTTTTCTAGAATAATTCATCTTTTCTGCCGTTTCCAATTTATGATCAAATGTGAAAGAGCATTGATACTGTGTTCTGTTTGATCTCTAACCTTGTTTATCTCAACCAATGATTTTTTTCTCAAGTTACTAGGCAACTAAACTCCTAAAGGCTTCATTTCCCTTATAAGTTATGAGCCTTTTTTTTTCTTTTTTTTTTTTTTTTTTTTAATTTAGAATTTATTTCTATTTAATTCCCTTGTGAGGAAAATTTATTTTTTATCAAACTGGTTTTGACACAAAATGTGATAGTTGCTCTGTGGACAGCCCAAGTAAGAATGAATCAATTTTGTCTTTTCTGATTGGTTCTACATGAAAGGTATGATATCTTGAAACACAATAATGATGCGACTTTGGTTTAAGAAAGGATTTTGAACTCGAGATAATGTTATAAAAAAATCAGTGAAGTTTTGGTGTTTGAATATGGTGTGATATTTGCATTATATAACATATGCTGCTTTTTAACATGAACTTCAGTTCTGGACAGCCCAAGTAAGAATGAATCAATTTTGTCTTTTCTGATTGGTTCTACATGAAAGGTATGATATCTTGAAACACAATAATGATGCGACTTTGGTTTAAGAAAGGATTTTGAACTCGAGATAATGTTATCAAAAAATCAGTGAAGTTTTGGTGTTTGAATATGGTGTGATATTTGCATTATATAACATATGCTGCTTTTTAACATGAACTTCAGAAACAAAAACTGAAAGAGAAAATATAAATTATATTATTTTGGATGCCCTATTGTTCTACCAGGTGAATGAATATCTTTCCAGAAGATAGTTTCACCAATTACTTCAAAGTTTTAATTGAATTTTCCCCTTTGAATTGGATGCTACTATATTATAGGGCTACGGAAGTAAAAGGAATGACAATCTGTTATAAAAAAATTTACAAATAATTTTGTCATTTGTGAAAGCCCTTTTTACGAAGTTTTGAAAGTTTTCTTCAATATGACTCTGCTGTTTTTTCAGAGCTCTTGGACAAAGCAAGGTATGGAAGTTGACAGCCATCAAGTTATGTCTCCAGGGGATCAAAAAGATGAGTGCCTGGACAGCACTTGTGCGCAATTTATTCGCTCAAATGCTGAAATCTCTTGTAATGGAAAGGTGCTTACGAATGTAGCAGGGGAAGGTGCTGAAAAGAAACAACCCGGTATATTGAGTGTCTTAGTTTTTGGCTTTGTTTTTAGTTTTCTCTGAACTTGATCTATCAACAAATAGTATTTTCTTTCTAGACATTATTGCAAAGGGCAAAGACCAGGAGGCAGTCGTACCTACAAATTCAGACTCACGATCTGAAAATCCAGTTAAAGCTCCATTTGAAAAGAAGACAATGCCAGAAACTGATCGTGATATGAGCAGCAAGCGAATCGATGAGGGACAAGCCAATTTCATAGGTGAATGCCTGTTCAGCAATCACAAAATTGTCAGTCTGAAGTCCAATCCTCTCACTGTTAGCAAAGAATCTGAGTCTACGAGAGAAGTGGCAAACAGGTTAGACATCAACAGTGATGCTGCTGATGATTCTAAAGAACGAAGCTTAACGAGTCTTAGAGGATTTCAGGACACTGGGAGAACTGTTCAAGATGACTGCTCTGTCTTGCTACGTTCTGAGCAATCAGCCTTCTCAAGGTTATAGAGAAGAAAGATCACTAGATGATGATTTTGTTACTCTCAATTTTTTTTTTTT
>NW_019234329.1:112749-118956 GCF_002742605.1 Olea europaea var. sylvestris
AAGGATGGTAATACCAGGACCTATAGTTTGAACAAAAGTGCTTTGAGATGTAATCATGAAAGCGCTGCACAGATTGGAGGCAGGATTGCTGTTAATGCTGTAGGGACTATAGCCAAAAGTGATGTAGGCGAAGCTGCCAAAAGTGGGAGTGGAGATGCCAGTGGCATCGGTAGTGGAAATACAACAAAGGTAAACAAACTTGCACATCGAGAAACTGCCGTGACCAAGTTTCGTCTGAAGAGGAAGGGAAGATCTCTCAAGAAAAAGGTAGATAATTCATATCCTATGGGTCACTATTTCCGTTGTACCAGCATTGTTCTTGTATGGGGCTCATTCATTTTCTCATCATTTGATTTCGGTTTTATTTGGTTTGTTGAAAAAAAAGGTTCTTCTACTCATTATGATTCAAGAAATGAAAGAGTATTTGCTTAAGAGAACAAAATATTCTGCACAAGTTAATTAGGTATCTATGTTTCTCATATGGCTTGGTCCATGAGAATAAATTTTAAAGACGAGTGATAGTCTATCTTACGTTTATTACATTCCAGTATAAGTAACAACGATCCTCTCTTAGTTCATTTCTGAAAAATCTGCAAATGTAAGTGCATAAAATTGTTGTCAAAGCCAAAAATTGTTGGCTCCTGCAAATATCTGAAGATTTAGTTCTACTGAGTTCTGTCGTGATTGAGTGGCTTAGCATTTAATGCCCTTCTTCCTGTTGAAGTTCATAACTGATTCTCCTCTGTAGTTAGCCTACATTGTAATTCGGAGGCCATAACCCAGGTAGCCATGCCATGTTGTGGAACTTCATATAATTTGGTTTCTGTCTATGATAATGTACCTAGATATGATGCAAATCTTTAAAATACCACCGTTTGATCTTGAGAATGTGTGTCCCATTTGTTTTAGGTGCCTGTTGTATTGCAAATCCCTGCCATCATACATCAACGGTTGATGATTTTAGTTTCTTTGTGGTTTAAATGTAGGGGCCCCTTATAATTAAGTTTGGTCCAATATCCGGTCCTACAATTTTGACCTTTAGGAATGCAAAAGTTTACTATTTTTAGGTCAAGGGTAATAAAGTTGTGGCTCTCACCCCCAGTTTATTTTTGAAGTAGGGATAGGCTTGCTATCTGTTTAGTATTGCGTATAAATCAACTGGTCATTGGTGCCGTCATAGGAATTTATCTGTTGGTAACACACTTGGTTATCAAATCCTGAAAAGCACGTCACAAATCTGATAAAATCCCTTAGTGATTTAGCAAGTGTTCTGCAGAGGAAGGAAACCAGGCCTAGAGTTCCATACTAGCCTTGAAAGTTTTAATGCCGATACCTTGAAGAGCCCTTTGCTCAAGCTTCTATTGCACCTTTAGAAAGCAAAACAGTATTTTAATATGACTAGATGTTTCTTAGAGTATCTACAATCTGTTTTATCTATCATTACTTTAATATCCAATAAGCTACGCTGTAGAATACGAATTAATTTCATGAAATAAGTTCTGCAAGTTCAACAATATCACTGCTTCAAGTCTAAACCTGAAAGCAATTCTCGGAGCGCTGATCTATGAGGCTTTTACATGTCATCTTGACATGATTTCTTAAATTTATCATCTTTTATTAAATGAAATCTCACTATCCAATTAGATTAAAAGGGTGAATACATGATAGCTAGATTCGGACTTCGAAACTTTGTTATCTAATGCTTTTATTTGCACATATTTCTATAGAAGATTACTCATTTTCATACGTTCCTTTTAGATATTGTTATTTTTTTATCCGTTCCTGAAAGTATGGAGTTTTAAGTGAGACGGGCTTGAAACCGGGGAGAGGAGTAGAATGTAGAGACCACAATAAAGAGAAGTAAACAGCCTCCATATGCTCCTTAAATAGAGCATGCATGAATTGGCTCATAACGCTAACTACAAAAGCAATGTAAGGCCTAGTGTGTGATAGGTAAATGAGCTTTCTTACAAGGCGCTGATATCTTCCTTTATCAACCGGTGTGCTTCCTAAACAATCCCCTAGTTTATGATTGGGATTTAGAGAAACATTTGCTGGCTTACTTCCCAACATACCCGTTTCTTTTAAGAGATCCAAGACATATTTTCTCTGTGTAATGGAAATTCCACTCCTATTTCTCGCAAACTCTAGGCCAAGAAAGTACCGTAAAGGGCCTAAGTCTTTTATTTCGAACTCAGCAGATAGAGTTTTCTTCAACCATTCCATTTCTTCATGGTTATTACATGTCAAGACTATATAATCCACATAGACAATTAGAATGGTAATTTTTCCACTTGAGTTCTTGTAGAACATAGTATGATCAGATTGGACTTGCTTATATCCGTGTTGACATACAGCCTTCATGAACCTCTCAAACCAAGCTCGTGGGGATTGCTTTAACCCATATAAGGATTTGTTCAGTTTACAGACCTTTCACTGGATCTTAGCTTCATTGAACCTAGGAAGGAGTTCCATATATACTTCTTCCAGTTCACCATTCAGGAAAGCATTTTTTACATCTAATTGTTGAAGTTTCTAATCTAGATTCGCTACTAGTGTCAGAAGGACTTTCACTGTGTTTAATTTTAAAACTAGAGCAAATGTTTACTAGTAGTCAACTCCATACATTTGAGAACGTCCTCTTACCACTAACTTGACTTTATAGCACTCTACTTAGTCGTTTGACTTGTACTTAACAGAAAACACCCGTTTGCACCCAACAGTTGACTTATCCTTAGGTTTCTCCACAATCTGCCATGTTCTATTCTTATTCAAGGCTTCTATCTCTTCCTCATCTACATTTATCCATTCTGGAATCGACAAGGCTTCACGGATAGATTTTGGTATCTCAATTAGTGATAGGTTTGTAGCCAGAGCCTGAATTGAATTAGATAGATGACTGTACCTTATGAAGTTGGAGATGGGATGCTGTGAACAAGATCTAACTCCCTTTCTGAGTGCATTAGGGACATCCAAATCATTAGTAGTCATTTTGTGGGGTAGAGAAATTACCTTAATTCGGATCAGATTCATGGTTTTGCAGTTGGTTCGTGAGATGTTCCACATTTTTAGGATTTCTCCTCCTAGAATAAACACGTAGCTCAAGTGTGATTGCAAGTTACTTGTCTCTCCCTGTCGTTAAACTTGGCTGTACAAAAGAATCAACACTTTGTGAATCATCAGGAAGGGGGGAAAGATTAGTGAATGAAGTTTCGTTTGATATGGGAGAATCTGATTCTTTGATGGGTGATATAGGCATGTTGGATTTTATGCGCAATATTAAAGAGATGAAAACGATAATCAACACAAGAATTTTACGTGGTTCGGTGGTGTGCCTATGTCCACAAGAGCGAAGCGGAGATTTCTTTATTCAGTTGTGAAAAATAGGGTTACAACATATTATTTATACTAACCCTAGCATGGGCCCATATAAAACTTTAAGGCCCGTATAGAAAATACCCCTGTACCGTACCGTGGGGGCGTTGCCCCAGCACCCCCAACCCATTCAGCGTCCCTAACAACCAAACAGTGAATTAAACCCGCGCCGTCGCTCCGCATCGGCATCGGCCCATTTGATCCAGGCTTGTGTTCCACTCTATATGAGTCACATGTACAACAATCTCCACCTTGGCGAATATTCACCCCTTAGGAGAAAAAACATAACCTGGAAAAAACCACACCATCTAGGACCAATGGGTTGGGACACATCCTCTCTAACAGTTAGAGATGTTAATCAAGTTCAAGCAATGCTTGAACCTATCCATTGTGATCGGCTTTGTCATCATGTCTGCTGCGTTCTCTGAGGTATGCACCTTCTCGTACAACAACTCTCCTGAAGTAACCAACTCTCTTATCTTATGAAATCTCACATCAATGTGCTTGGTTCTTGCAGGATAAATCTGATTCTTAGCTAGGAAGATGGCGCTCTGACTATCATAGTACAGCTTCATTCCATCTTGCTTGATCCCAAGTTCCCTGACAAGCTCTTTCAACCACAATAATTCCTTGGCTGCCTCAGTTGCCGCCATGTACTCTGCTTCAGTTGTAGATAATGTCACAAGCGATTGCACCATTGACCTCCAACATATGGGCCCACCTGCGAGTGTGAAAACATAACCTGTATGGGACCTTCTGTCATCCAGGTCCCCTGCATAATCTGCATCTACATATCCTTGAACTGAAATATCACCATGTTGCATCTCAAACATGATCCCGCACTCCATTGTACCTTTCAAGTACTTAAAAATCCACTTTGCAGCTCTCCAATGCTCTATCAGGATTAGCCATATACTTACTAACCATACTGACTGCATGTGCTAAATCTGGTCAGGTACACACCATTGCATACATCAAACATCCAACTGCGCTGGCATAAGGTACCTTTGACATCTTTGCATCATCTTTTTCACTCTTTGGGTACTGATTATTAGACAATTTGAAGTGATTTGCAAGTGGTGTGGCAACTGATTTTGCATCTGACATGCTAAACCTCTCTAACACTTTCTTCAAATAGTTTTTCTGAGACACCCATAATTTTCTGGCTTTCCTATCTCTGTTGATCTCCATACCAAGAATTTTCTTAGCCGGTCCCAAGTCTTTCATATCAAACTTACTGCTCAACAAAGATTTTAATTTGTCTACCTCATCCATGTTCTTGGCAGCAATTAACATGTCGTCCACATATAACATCAAGAAAATATATGAGTTATCCTCAAGAACTCTGTAGTATACGCAACAATCATACTCACAACGACTGTAGTCAATCTGAATCATATGAGAGTCGAACTTCTTGTACCCGTGGAGACTGCTTAAGCCCGTATAAAGACTTATTCAATTTACACATAAGATTCTATGTTCCTGGTTCCAAAAACCCTTCTGGCTGCTCCATGAAAATCTGTTCCTCCAAATCACCATGAAGGAAAGCAGTCTTCACATCTAGCTGCTCTAACTCCAAATCAAAATTAGCCACCATTGCCAAAACAATCCTGATGGAAGTGTGTCTGACGACTGGAGAGAAAATTTCATCATAATCTACTCCCTTCCTCTGTGAGTATCCCTTTGCTACTAATCGAGCCTTGTATCTTTCTCCTTCCTTTTCTGACATTGTTTCTTTCTTTCTATACACCCATTTACACCCTATCTGTTTCTTTCCCTCTGGAAGCTCCACCAAATCCCAAGTACCATTTTTATGCAGTGACTCAATTTCCTCCGTCATAGCCTCTATCCATTTACCTTTTTCCTGACTACCAATGGCATCCTGAAAAGTTATAGGAGCGCTATTGCTGGTAATGAGTGCATAAGAAACCGGATCCTCAAATCCATACTTTGCTGGTGGTTTGGTAGTGCGACGTGGTCTATCTAAGGCAACACTATTATACTGCTCCACCTCTGACCCAGAACTATCTGCTCCTTGAGCATTAATTTCTGTGTTAACATTGTCTAGCTCTACTTGCACCACTTGGCTCTTACCTCTGCCCTCTTCTGAATTGAGCTTCTCTTTATCTGTAGAAGCTTTAAGCATGAATGCTTCATCAAATACTGCATCCCTACTTATCACCATCTTCCTTGCCTTTGGATTCCAAAACTTGTATCCCTTTACACCTTTAACATAGCTCAGAAAAATGCATTTTCTTGATTTCGGATCAAGTTTGGATCGCTGATCACTAGATACATGCACATACGCCGGACAACCAAATACTTTCAATTCAGAATAATCAATTTCATTACCTGTCCAAACTTCCTCTGCAACTTTCCCATCTAGTGCTGCTCGTGGTGATCTGTTTATGACATAACATGCCATGTTCACTGCTTCTGTCCAAAAACTCTTCGAGAGCCCTGTATTCAGCCTCAAACATTTTGCCCGTTCTGCGATTGTTCTGTTCATCCTTTCCGCAACACCATTCTGTTGCGGTGTCTTGCGAACTGTATAGTGCCGCTGAATATCATGCTCCTCACAAAATCTCAGAAATTGTGAATCTGTATACGTTATCTGTCCTCAGATACTTAATTTTTCTGCCCATCTGGTTCTCTATTTCTGCTTTCCATAATTTGAACTTGGCAAAGGCTTCAGACTTCTGCTTCATGAAATATACCCAAACTTTTCTAGAGAAGTCTTCAATGAAAGTAATAAAATATTGAGATCCACCTTTGGACAATTCCCTCATTGGTCCCCAAACATCTGAGTGCACGTAATCAAGAATTTCCTCT
>NW_019234329.1:119013-154719 GCF_002742605.1 Olea europaea var. sylvestris
GTATCCCCGAGTAGTTTGTAGATATTCCTTACTAATTTTTGACCCTTCATCACAATCATAGCCCCTTTCTTCACTGTTAGAGCCCCACACTCTGACTTATAAGAGTAACCATTTGTGTCTAAAGTGCCTAAAGAAATTAGATTCTTTTTCAACTCAGGTACATGCCTAACATTTTCCAAGGTCCTTATCACACCATCGAACATTTTAAATTTTATGGACCCCATTCCAATGACCTTACATGATGCATCATTACCCATCAGAACAGATCCAAAATTACCAGAACGATATGAATGAAATCAATCCCGGTGAGGACACGTGTGATATGAACAGGCTGAATCAAGTACCCAACAGTCATTTAATTTTACAGAATTACCTGCAGAGACTGATAACATGTCTCCATCTCCAGAATCCGAGTTTCCTTCTGCAACACTAGTGAGTTTGAGGACCCATCACCTTTCCTTTCATCACTCTGCTTCTTATTCGGACAGTCTCTTTTAAAGTGGCCCATCTGATGGCATTTGTAGTACTTCACGTTTTTTTTTATTTTGATTTCTAGATTTTGATCTCGTGTTCCCTCTAAAAGAAACACCCCTGTCCTTCCTTCTCCCACGATCCTGGTAGCCCTTTATGATCAACCCTTCACCCTGTGAAGTTTCACCAGTACGCAGTTTCCGCTGGTTGTAAGCTAACGGGGCTGGTGTGACTTCCTCCGATTCGAAAGTCTCTTTACCCCACGTCAACGTGGTCACCAGATGGTCGTATGAAGGAGGCAGTGAGCACAACAAAATCATTGCCTTGTCTTCATCATCAAACTTGATTTCAAGTCGCAATAGATCGCTGATGATTTGATTGAACACATTGGTGTGTTGAATCAAATCCGTCCCCTCCAACATCTTCAGTCCGTACAGTCGCTGCTTTAGATGCAGCTTGTTCGTGAGAGATTTCGACATATAACGACTCTCCAATTTCTCCCAAACCTCCGCCGGAGACTCAACATCCATGACTTGATACATGATTTCGTCCGCCAAACAAAGCCGAATTGTACCAACTGCTCGCGCCTCGAGCTCTTCCCAATCAGCATCTGACGTACCCTCTGGTTTCTTCCCAGATAGTGCCTTCATCATCCCTTGCTGCGCCAACAAATCCTTCACCCTTCGCTGCCATAATCCGAAGTTCCCAGATCCGTTAAACTTCATCACATCAAATTTTGCAATCAAAGAACTTGTCATCTGAACCTAGCTCTGATACCAGTTGTTGGATTTTATGCGCAATATTAAAGAGATGAAGTATAGATTCTCAAAAATTGCCATCATAATTTTCCATCAACTTTGTGTTCCTCTTCCTGAGGGGAATTTTGGGGAAAATAGGGAAGAGACTTAAAGAACATAACATCTATAGATGTGTACTATTTACGAGTAACTGGGGAATAATACTTGTAACCTTTATGGAATGGAGAGTACCCCAAGAATACACATTTTCGAGCTTTAGGGTCTTAACTTAGTACGTTCATGATCATGGATGAGAGTGAAGGCAGTACAACCAAACACCTTTAGGGGTATAGAGTATAGATCGGATTTGTGGGTAATCATTCGACAGAACCATTAATGGAGTTGTAAAGTTGTGTATCCTAGTAGGCATTCTATTCATAAGGTAGCATGCACTGAGAACTGCATCTCTCCAAAAAGGTTTTGGAACACTACTAGTAAACATAAGAGCTGTAGTAATTTCAACATGGTGGTGATTTTTCCTTTTTGCAATTCCATTTTGTTGGGGAGTAATAAAACAAGGACTTTGATGTAGGATACCTTTCTCGGTGAGAAAATTTCCAAAAACTTGATTGATGTATTCCCGCCCATTGTCGGTGCAAAAGACTTTTAACTTTGCATCAAATTGGGTTTGAATCATAGAGTAAATTTTTTTAAAGGTTTGTGCAGTTTCAGACTTATTTTTTAAGAGGTAGACCCAACATCCCCTCATATGATCATCTCTAAAGGTTATAAACCAACGTTTACCCATAATACTCGTAACCCTAGAAGGACCCACAAGTCATTAAGCATTAAGGTAAAAGGTGATGAGGATTTATATTCAAGAGATTGAAATGAAGAACGGGCATGTTTAGCTAATTGACAAATATCACAATGAAACATATCTTTATTACGGAACAATGATGGAAATAAATGTTTAAGATATGAAAAACTAGGATGATTTAGACGACGATGCCACAACATTATTTCTTGTTCTCTAGGGATAGACTCGCAGCTTGGAGTATGAGCTTATTTATTCTAGTAGGTGTTTTCCAGAAAATAGTATAGTCGCTCACATCCTTTAGGCATCGCTAATCCTCTTCCCCGAAGTCAGGTCCTGAAAGATACACAATCACTCAGTAAAGTTGACACTACAATGCAAATCTTTTGTTAATTTACTAAGAGAAAGAAGGCTACAGAATAAATTTGGGACATGTAACTCAGATTTTAATTCGACATATGGGGTGAGTCTAATAGTTCCAATTCCAGCAACCGATGAGAGTGACCTATCAGCTATTTTTACTTTAAAATGTCCTGGGCATGGGGAGTAAGAATTAAATAATTTTTCACACCCTGTCATGTAGTCTGTGGCCCCTGAGTCAATAACTCATTGTTTTACATTACCTCTACGTGTTAGTGGTGACATAAAGTTACCTCTTTCAGCCAGCAAACTAGAAGACGGTGATGTATGAGTGAGAAGTTTGTATAGTTGCTCCAGTTGGTCTTTGGCAAGGGAGAGAGATATTATCCGACTGGGTTGTGATTGACGGTGGTTCGGTTGGGCTATGGAAACTGGAAGGGCTATGCATCTTGGTTTCTGATTCTGCCTCCCATCATTTCGGATCCCTTGCTTTCTGTTCAGTGGCCTGCCATGTAGAACCCAACACCAGTCAATTGATTGGTACGATCTCGTGTTCACATCAAGAGTTATTATTATTATTTTTGGTCCCCCGCGATGTCTCTTGTCCACAAACAGCAAGTGCTGTTGCTTGGAGTCTCCAAGCATAACACATCTCCGTCTAGCCTCCTTGCCCACTTCGACAAAGACTTCATCAATCACTGGAGTTGGCTTCATGCCCAGTAATCTGCCTGGAACTTCGTCCAATTCGGGGACTAATCTAGCAGGAAATCAAAGATTCTCCCCATTTTCACCTGCTGCTTATAATTCTTGACATCTTTCGGCGTATCTCTGTTAATTTGGACAAACATGTCAATCTCTTGCCATAGCTGTTGCAGAGAGTTATAGTACTGTGTGATATCGAGTTCTCCTTGGCGTAAATTTCATGCCTTGTTTCGAAGCTCGAATAGTTGAGCAGAATTCTCCAGGTCCAAAAAAGCTACTGTAAGTGCATCCTGGAGCTCCTTGTAGTCGAATAATACAAATAAGATTCTCTAATATCTTCTTCCATTGAATTAACTCTCCACTCCGTTACCATGGAGTCCTGTTCATCCCAGGTAGAATAGGCTGGATCATCTTCATCCGGCCGTTTTGTAGTTCCAGTGATGTACCCAAGGCGCCCATGACCACGAATCACCATGAGAGCAGTTCGAGACCATTGAAGGAAGTTCTTGCTATTCATTTGGCTAGTAGTAAGTTGGAGGGAAGCATTTTCAGATTGGGTGGTTATGGGTAGATACTTTGAAGTGTTGGGTGCACTTGTAGAGATACGTTCAGAGGTTGCTGTGGAGGTCCTCAAATTCTCATTTCTCTATGCACCTGTCATGGTCGCCTTTCCATTCCACCTACTCAAATAACCCGATACCATGAAACCGGTGAGAGGAGTAGAATGTAGAGACCACAACAAAGAGAGAAGCAATTGTTATTGAGCTTCAGCCATGTACAATCCTTTTATAGGGATAGAATACATACCAAAAATTAAATATATGCTAAATCTACAACTAAGGAAAGAATATATATGTTGACTATAATAAACCGGTACATATAGAAACCAATAAACCACCAAATCTTTATCAATATTCTGGAATCTTCAACAAGGCTTAACGATACTCAATTCACAAATGTTTTCAGTTCTCTAACTCATGGATGTGATGGGAGAACATGATTTGTGGATTAGCAATGTTGTGATTTTAAAGAGGGTTTTGCTTTGCAAGTGACTTTGGAGTTCTTTAAAGAGTTTGAGGGAAGCTTGCTCTGCCTTTTGGAGGAGGATTTTGGAAAGTAATAATGATAATATTGGATGATTTTCCAAGAGCACTAGTTTTAGGCAGGAATGCTCGGATAGTGAGTTACTGATGGATGTTAATTGAAGAAATAATACTTTGAAAGAGAATTTTCTGGGGCTTTTCAGTTAATCTTGTGCTGAAATGAGCTTCTTGCGGCATCAATGTCAAATGGGAATGGAAAGGAATGTTATATGTGACATCAGGAGAATTTTCTAGACTGCAAGTCTGCAAATTGCATTGTATTCGAGAGCTGTTTTAGAGCTCTTTTGATTTTAGTCAGAGTGGATGCGGGAAAGACTAATTTAGATGTGGCTAGGAAAGGTGTGGCCAATCTTTCATTGTTTATCTTTATGTTACTGTTTCACGTGGTGGACAGAGATGATAAATTTTTTGCATTTTACATACAATCCCTTGTCTACATTTTTGGATATATTTTGGACCTCTTATATAATGTTGTGTAGGAGCTAGGTATGTGTCTTGTTACAATTTTTTTAATAATTTTTTCTTGATTTATCAAGAAGGCAATGTAAGAAAGGATATACCCTTTTGGAGAGGATCTTTATGTTACTGTTTCACGTGGTGGACAGAGATGATAAATTTTTTGCATTTTACATACAATCCCTTGTCTACATTTTTGGATATATTTTGGACCTCTTATATAATGTTGTGTAGGAGCTAGGTACGTGTCTTGTTACAATTTTTTTAATAATTTTTTCTTGATTTATCAAGAAGGCAATGTAAGAAAGGATATACCCTTTTGGAGAGGAGGGTGTAGTTCACTACTTCGGTGGCACTTTCTTTCCCATATTTTAAAAAGATTACTGTGAGCCCTTGGCAATAATATTTACCGAATGCTGCTTAGTGGAGAGACTATATTTTCATGATGCTATTTGAATATATTTTACATTCATTTTCTTGATTCTCTTGTGATTACCTGACTACTTGAACCATGAAAACCAATTATATGGTCTCATCTTCTACGTGAAAATTTCATTGCTGAAGAATCAGTCTTCTATTGCTCTTTTTGCATCAGGCTCAGACCCAGAAAAGGAGACTAGAAGAACAGCGGCCACATGTTTGAGGACATTTTGATGGACAAACAGGGCCTGATAATGCAAACGGTGCAGGTGAATTATTAAAATATATCTTGTGATCATAATTTCCTACTTTTTTCTTTGCAAGAAACCACCCACTTGTGCAGGAACATGTTTTTCTAGCATTTGTGATTAATTCTAGAATAATGATTGAATCCTTGGAACAGTTTGAAGAAATTTGATTTTGGCCCAGCCTTTAGATGAATCGTTACTTTTTCAGCAACAATTTGTTATTATTATTATTTTTATCTTGAGTAATATGTCAAGTAACTTGGATTCCCTCCCGTTTCTCTGATCCTTTTGAAAATTCTATCTAATCATCAAAATGCATGACTGATTGATGCAAATGAAGAAAATTCGTGTTATTTAACACAAGTAGTCATGTATTAATGTTGGAAAGGGTTTTTTTTGACTTACCTAAGTGTTGGAGAGATGGATTGCCATACACTTCAACGCGCCAATTTTACTTAAATTTCAATATACTTCATCGAGAGTCCTTTGAAGAAGAGAATCGTTCATATCTTAAAACAGTTTAAAACATGATATGCTTAGTTGTGACTCTCCTGCAAAAGCAGAAAGGATCAGCCATGGGTCGACACAACACATGCATGGAGAAATACAGAGAAGCAGATTAGAACTATTCTTTTTGATCTCTGATGTTAAATGAATTTACTGATACTTTAAATGTAAAAAGAAGGTATTCTATCTGCTCTCAGTCTCATATTAACATATCAAATTGAATGAGATCTATATAATTGTATTGAATTTGCAATGAACTTGTTATTATGATCCAAGATCTGCAGATGAGATGATGCTGATAAATAATCTATTATCAATTTCAACAAATTCTGGGAAGAAATAGAAATTTTGAAGAAACCGAACTCACATTCCAGTAAATGCCTTCTTTTCAAGATCTGAAGAACTTCTTGTAAATTGTGCATACATCCATGCATAGGAACCAATATTTTCACATGCTCAAATACGGACAATATAATATTTTTGGCACGTGTTTAACATGGAGACCGGTGCAAAAGTGAACGTGTGCTATAATTTCTCAGTTGCTATTTCTACATTTTACCACGTTGTAGGATTTTATTTATTTATTTTTTTTTAGTCAGTAATTTTTTGTGGCTTTGAAAATTAATTGGAAGGTAGAAATTTTTTACTACCAGCAGTAAGCAAGTACGTTGCACGTCTAATGTACGGAATGAATGATATGCATAATATTTTTAAAGTAAGGTAATTGATGATGTTAAAACAAAAAATTAAAATTGTTATATATATATATATATATATATATGATTAAAAATTTTGTGAAACTATGTACATAATGTGAAAATTTTGAATAAATTGAAATGTGATTTTTGTTTACTTATTTATTTATGCTAGATATTGGTTGGACCTCTATTTTCCATCATTACAGCGGCATCGACCAATTTTGTGGTTAAACAAAAGAATCAATTTAAGAGATATATATGTGACTAAGTTGAAATGTTTACTTATAGGTAAACTAAAAGTTCATAAATGATTTTCAAAATAAAAAATAATTCATTTTGTCGGTAACATAAACTTTTTTACCTTAAAATGTAAAAATGAAAAAGTATAATATTTAAGCAATTTTATAAACGAAAAATTATGTATTAATCATGCTTATCATATTTATCCATAGCATATTTATTTAAAGTTATAAATTAAAAAATATAGTTACATTCAAAATAGATATAAAGGTGAAATCTTTTCTTTATGTATTTATATCTAATAAGTAATTGAATTATCATCAATTTTTATACTTATATAAAAATGAACATGAATAAAATATTCAATACTATATTAATATTTTTTTGAACGCATAATATTATTATCTATTATATTAATTAAACGTGCAATTTATAATCTTTGAATGAAAATGTTGACAATATTATATAAGGATAAAATGGTAAATTGAATGGTTCTCGTCTATATATATATTGTAATTATAATATAATTATATAAGTTGATAAATGTTGATTTTAAGTGAAACTCACTTATATAAATAATATATGTACATATATATATGAAATAATATTATAATACATTAAAGGTGGCATTAACAATAGATTAAAATTTAACTTTGTGTAGTCTCCTTTTAAGTATAGAGTTCAATTTTATTTTATTTTTTTATATTGGAGCACTCGTAATTTTATATTAATTAAATTAAGTTTAATCACTTAAAATCAAAACTAGACTATAAATATAATTATATTAAAACTATAATAAATATTATTTTATATTGTAATTAATCTATCATTATCTTAATGCAATCTTTAATATGTTATATTATATAATTATAATAAAATTACATCTATATATGTGAGCTTCGACTTTAAATAGTAAACTTAATTTAAATAACTTAATTTAAGTAATAAAATTTAATTTGATTAATGTAAAATTCTAAGTACTCCAATATAAAACAATGAGCATTATACTTAAATGAAGTTAAATTATATTTAATGGTACTATATTAAATATATAAGGGTAGAATTGACATATAACTAAATGGTATTCAAAAATTTTTCCTCAATCACTTTTAATATAGGATAGATCTTCAACAGGGTAGATATATGGGGTTGGACTCCATGTGAATATTTTATTGGGATGAGCCTCACTGTTGAGTGTGTTCTGTATGACATATGTATTTTTTTTTTTTTTTGTAAGTGTAACATTACTGTTTAATATATTGTAGATGTAGATTATTTAGGGAATTGAATGCAACGTAGAAATGAAAGTTCTTGTTCAAATGCCACTACGCGGAAGTGTGTTACAAAGAAATTTCTATTAATGAAAGGATTTTATAGTTAGCATTGAATTTCTCTCTCTTTGTAGTCTTGTCTTACATCACTATTTTAAATCTAGTCATCTTGCATAGAATTATAAGAATAAAAATTGAAAACTTTTAACATATTTAGATAAAGAGTTGATTATAATTATCAATGTTTTAAAAACTGACGTGGGCATCGACCCAGAAAAGAAAGAGAGTCAAGGGTCAAAGATTCGAATCGAGGTTGAACCCATATTATTAAAATCGGCCCTGCCCAGACGATCGGCCCAATAAACCTGTGACCTGGGCTCTTGATCAGGCCGAGCGAGCTGATTTTATATAGATGCAAGTGGCCCAGTCAAACAGGCGGTTTTTGAATAATTTTCCGACCGGTTCGACTCGATTGATTTTTAAACCAAATTTCAAAACTCTTTTACATTGAAATTGTAGGTACCAAAGATTTAAACTCTTGACCTCTAAATAAGAAAAACACAACATTACCATTAGTACAAACAAAATTTTATTATCTTTTGTTTAATAAATTATATCTAATCTATGAATACTTTGTTACTTCTAGAAACCTTTTTAAAGAAATTAGTCCAACATTTACATTCACTTTGTAATTTCAAATAATTATTTTATATACTTGTTTTGTTTGAAAAAAATTAATTTTAACTAAGATAAATAGATAGATAATACACAAAATTTTTGTCAATAACTAATAAATAATTTGTAAATCACAAAAAGGGAAAAATATATTTTTTAACATTATTACTGATAAATAAGTTCAAAAAATCATTAATTTAAATGTATAGAAAAGTTAGTGACAGAGAACTTGAAAACTTTAATTTTGTCTCAAACAAAAAAATAAAAAATAAAAAATTAATACTTTAAAAATTATTAAATTATTTTTCGGTAATGACCCACCGATCCGACCAGTAACTTTAGTGACCCGGTACTTTGACCGGATCGATGTTCGAGTCGGGTCTGATAACTATGGTTGAACCTGTATCGAACCGAATGCTAAATTAAATTAATAATGTGATTAATATTGATAGAAATTACTTTTAGTTTCTTTTGCTTTATTTTTATGTAACTTTCAAATAAAATCAAAACATAAAAGCTTCGAAAATTCAAACAAATGAAGCTGGCAGCTAACATGGCAACCCAATTGTTTATAATTGTTAGTTGCAGTTACACATTCCACATCGGAAGTTCAACCGTGCTATGAAAGAGGATTCTCCTAATAGTATTAGATCCATGGCCAGAAGTAAGAAATGGGCCTACTCATTTATCAAGTGGGCCCAAAAAGAAAGTTAAAACATTTTGTTAAAAAAAGGTCATAAAAATTTAAAAACCGTTACCGATTTTTCGGTTTACAGTTGAACCAGCAGGGTCAATGGGGTTTTTACCGATTTTTAATTATTCGGGTTAATATATGATGATCGGATCGATTTCGAGGTCGGTTCATGATTTTCTCCAACGAACTGGCCGACTCGGTTTGATTTTTATAACATTGATAATTTTTGCAAATGAAATAATTTTGTCTTTTACTCTTTTCCTTTGGTGCAATTTGCTCAAAAAGCATAAGAAAAACAACAACAATAACAACAACAACAACAACAACAATTTTTTAAAGATGCTCTCTATATACAAAATATGCTTGCTTGTTAAAAATCAATTCTTGAAGTTAGACTAGAATACTCTTTAATTTAACTTTTTTAATTTGTAGAGTGTGTAATTTTCTATAATTGAATAGTCAAACTTACTCAATATTATATTTTATAACATGATTAAATTTAATAAATTACAAGTTTTAATGCTCACTCCATAAATTATTCAAATCATATTTGAATATTTTAGCTATTGACATATACAAAGTTATAATTAATAAATAATGGTAAAAGTCAATGATGTTGAAAAAAAATGAAATAAAGGACTAAAAAAATTTCAAAGTGTGCCAAAAATTGTCTGTTTAAATTGGGAAAATTACTTAGAACTCTACAATTAAAGATTAGTTTTCATGAACAAGAGAGGTAAATTTAAAATTCACATTTCAAGTTTAAACAGGATTATTAATGGTAATTAATAAAAAATTAATTAAACCTTAACTCTCTGTATCTCTCTTTACCACCACCACGAGCACTCGAATTAATCCCAAATCCAGCCTCCTCACTCTCTCTCTCTCTCTCTCTCGTCTCTACGACCATTCTACCCACCTCCTACCATGGACGGACCCACATGAAGTCATGTGGGGTTAATTGACCACACAAAAAATTTATGTTTTTTTAATTATTTTTTTAATCTGTAAATTATTTAAACTTGTTGTCAAAGCCTTTTTTTAATACGTAAATTAACCCAAACATGTCCAATTGCACAATCCCAATTGCCCATAACCAAAATTTTGATTTTCATCATTTCATATGCATTTGTCTTGGACCGTCCATTGCCCTAAACTCTAAAGCCCCCCAATTAGAGAGAAGAAAAAGAAGAATCGCCAGACACAAAAAGGTTCGAGATTGCCAATTTGCAGGTTTGTAACGTTGTAACATTGGCGTTAATTCTTCTAGTTGCTACTACTACGGCAGAGAGAATATTTTCTTCAATGAAGATTGTCAATAATCGATTGTGTAATCGGATGGGAGATCGATGATTAAGTGATAGTTTGATTTCATATATCGAGAACGATGTATTCGACAATATTAGTAATGATGTAATCATACGACGTTTTCAGAGCATGAAAATCAGTAGGCTGGAGTTGTAGTAGTGTATTGACTTATCTTCATTAATAATATGTTGTTTTAAAAAAATTGCATTTCAATTTTTGACCCCACAATATCAATCGTCTGGTTCCGTCCTTGCCTCCTACCTAACCCCTAGGGCAAAGGAGAACAGTAAAAGAAAGCAAATGCACGCAATGGTTCGCTGCTGTGCGGTGGAATAGAATTGTCACTGAACCTTTGCGTGTAATTGCTTCTGCATCGCTGCATGCAATAGTAATGAGCGCTGCTCGCAACATTACCACTGCTTGCAACGACGGTGATCTGCTTCCACCTATTTCGCCATTTGTCCGACTCATCGATCCCATCTACAATTCTTCGACGCATACATTAATCTCTGGCAAAGCCAGTCTCATTTTCATCATTTTAGAACAGATTTCCATCTTCTAGAATATTCTCGTAGATCTGGATTTTTGTATTTTTTAATGTTCATCAATTTTTAGTGGTGGGTAGTTTTTATCAGATCTATTGTTTAGCCTGAGTTTTGAGATGGTGATTGGTGTTTTCAAATGGTGTTGATGATTTTCTGATTTCTGGGTTGGTTCTGTTGCTGTTGGTAGTGTGTGCAGTAATGGTTCTGTTGCTGGTGGTGCACGTGGTCGTGGTGAGGTGATGCTCGTTTGGTTCTTGACCTTTTTGGGAGGGACGGTGGTGTCGGAGTGGTGATGGTGATAATTAGGTGTAATCAAGTCTATCTTAATTATGATTATCTGTTACCAGATCTGTGTTAACTGAGACTGTATGTGGTTTGATTACATACATTCACAAATTAAATTCACTTGTTACAGACACACACCAAAGACAAATTTAGTCACAGATAAACACAAATAAATTAAATTGTATATAATCAAGTCACATACAGTCAAGAATAAATTTAAAAATGTTTTCAATTTCTGAAATATTTTTACAGACGGGGTGGGTACGGATGGGCGTAGGGGTGGGAGGTATTATTCATTGGAATATTATGAGTTTGGTGGAGTGGGTGAGGATACAATTAATTGAATTGGAATAAATAATTTCAATTAATTATACATTATATATATTATTAATTATAATTAACACATCAATTTTAAAATAATTTTTTAAGTTTTTTAATTTTAAAATGTGATTCTTAGATGTTGTTCTCGTTTAAATTTCACCATATATGAGATTTTTTTATAAATAACTAGACTCTTGAAGATACCAAAACTTTAATTTGAACTATTCTGTCGCATTATTTACAATGAACGACTCCCTTTGTTGCCATGTAGACTGACTGCTTTTCTATAAATATCAATTATAAAATAACTGTAATAAATTGTCTAAATTATGTACTTTAAAATTACAAAGTTACGATAAATTTACTAAGCACATACTGTGGTAAATATTAGAGAATCAAATCAAACCGAATGCCTGTGTATTCACAGTTTCCTTAAATTGAATTCGCTGCTTCATCGGAGTACAAGAGGTTTTGATCGGTGTTCGATTCCCAAGATACAATCGGTTGTCGGTTCATGCTGCACTACATTAACCACCTGCGAACTAGTTGTGATATACTCTATCTCACAAAAAAATTATAAGCACAAGGAAGAACTTGAAAGTGAGAAAATGAAGATTGTTGCTTAGAGGAAGAAACTTGCATTTCACTTGTGATTTTCCAACCTAGAGAAATACCTATTTATACCAATGGAGGAAAAGCTAGCTTATTAATCAAGGAGTTAAACCATTCATTGATAAAGGAGTTAAAAATATGAAAGGGCTTGAGTTACTTGAGTTACAACATATGAAGAGACTTCTATTCATATTTTTCATTTAATTCTAACAATCCCCCACATGAATGAAAAATGGAAACTAAGACTTAAGAGGAAAGAGAGAGTAAAATGAATCAATTCTGCATAGGATAGGTAGCATTTAGCTTTGAACCTTCCCTTGTGAAACCTATCGGGAATTACTAGCAAACCAGTGGATCTGATGCCTTGAACTGTTTCGCCATTTGTGTAAACCAAGACAATAGATCTCACATAGGACCATTCTAGTCACAGCATAGTTCTTACTATTGTGTTTGTTTTGGCCATGAACACGTCGGCTGGTTCTGCAAGTGTTTTTTCAAGGATGTAGCCTTGCCAATCCTTATAGAAACGGCCCCACTTCACACTCACATAGGTGACCTCTTAACTCAATTTTTCACAACAACGCTTAGTGGTCATTAAAAGCATAGCTTAACCTGCATCTTCCAATCACTGTGAGCACCATAGGAATGAGCAAAAGGAGAACATTTTTAGTGATTTACACAGATATACATGTTTTAGTTGTCCCTTTGAACCTAGATCTTGGGATCTCCATTTAGCTAGGTTGGATTTCCACCATGATACCTTTCAACGTAATAGGCTGCAAGCCCATTCCCCTCGATACTTTTACAACTAGCTCTCGAGTTAGCCCTTTGGTTAGCGGATCTGCAATATTATCCTTTGACTTCACGTAGTCCAGAGTGATAATACCTTGTGAGAGTAGTTGTCGAATGGTATTGTGTCGTCTTCGAATATGGCGAGACTTACCATTATACATATTGCTCTGTGCCCTGTCAATTATTGATTGACTATTGCAATAAACACAAATTACAAGCACAGGCTTTGACCATCTTGGAATATCCTCAACAAACTGGCGAAGCCACTCTGCTTCTTCAGTTTATTTGTCCAAAGCGATGAACTCTGATTCCATTGTAGATCCTGCGATGCAAGTTTGTTTGGACGATTTCCAAGAGATAGCCGCACCACCAAGGGTGAAGACATATCCACTAGTAGATTTGGTATTTAACATATCTGATATCCAATTTGCATCAGTATACCCTTCAATTAATGCAGGGTATCTAGAATAATGCAGTCGAAAATCATGAGTGTGCCTTAAATAATGTAACACCCTAAAAATGGCTTTCCAGTAGACAGCACCTGGGTTACTCGTATAGCGACTCAATCTGCTAACTGAGTATGCTATATCTGGTCTCGTGGAAGTCATTAAATATATTAAACTCCCAATTATTCGAGAATATTCTAATTGTGATACACCATCACCAGTGTTTTTGGATAAGTGGAGACTCAAATCCACTGGAGTCCTGACCACAGTGGTATCTGACTTGTTGAACTTGTCTGATATCTTATCAATGTAATGAGATTGAGATAACACAATTCCATTTGGTGTTCGAGTAATTTTTACTCCCAAAATGATATCCGCGAGACCCATATCTTTCATGTCAAACTTCGAGTTTAACATGTTCTTAGTGGCTTTGATAATCTTGTCAGACCTACCGACAATGAGCATGTCGTCGACGTATAGACATAGTATGACATATCCATCATTAGTGTCCTTGACATATACACACTTGTCGCACTCGTTAATTCTAAAACCACTAGAAAGCACAGCATTATCAAACTTCTCATGTCATTGCTTCGGTGCTTGCTTCAAACCATACAGCGATTTAACCAATCTACAAACTTTCATTTCTTGACTTAGAGCTGTAAACCCCTCTGGTTGCTCCATGTAGATTTCTTCATTCAAATCTCTATTTAGGAAAGCTGTTTTTATATCCATCTGATGTATTTTCAGATTTCGCAAGGCCGTAATAGCAATTATCATCCGGATAGAAGTTATTCTCGACACGGGAGAATAAGTATCAAAGTAATCTAAGCCTTCCTATTGCTTATAACCTTTGATTACTAGCCGAGCTTTATATTTATCAATGGAGCCGTCCTCTTTCATCTTTTTCTTGAAGATCCACTTGTAGCCCAAATGCTTATAGCCCGGTGGAAGATCTACTAACTCCCAAGTATGATTTTGTAGAATGGAATCGATTTCACTTTTGATGGCTTATTTCCACAAATGACCATCTGGAGAAAATATAGCTTCTTTATAACTTTGATGATCATTCTCAATCAAATATGTGAGAAAATCAGGGCCAAACGTCTTAGAATTTTGGTCCTTTTGCTCCGTCTAGGCTCATCCTCACCTTCTTCAACTGGATCTTTACTGCTGCCAGAAGCAGAAGAGTCCATTGTCCGTTTAATATGAGTTAACTGTTTAGGAGACTTACAAGGAAATATATTCTCAAAGAATTGTGCCTTCCTAAACTCTATAATCGTGTTCGGATGAATATCAGGTACATTCGAATAATGCACAAGGAACCTATATGCACTATTATTTTGTACATAACCAATGATCACACAATCAACTGTCTTAGGTCCAATGTTGATCTTCTTAGGAGGACGCACCACAATTTTAGCAAGACACCCCCACATTCGTAAGTATTTATATGAAGGTGTCCGATTTGTCCAAAGTTCATACGGAGTCTTATCCATATTCTTTCTTAACACTTTATTTAAGATGTAATTTGCGGAAAGAATAGCTTCTCCCTACATGTTCTGTGGTAATCCAGAACTAATCAATATAGCATTCATCATTTCTTTTAAAGTTCTATTCTTACGCTCAGCAATTCCGTTCTGCTGAGGTGAATAAGGTGCAATAGTTTGATAAATTATTCCATGTTTAGTACAAAATTCACCAAACGGTGATTCATATTCACCACCACGATCACTCTGTAATACCTTTATTTTTTTACTAAGTTGATTTTCAACTTCATTCTTATAAAGAATGAATTTATCGATAGCTTCGTCTTTACTTTTAAGCAAGTACACATAACAATATCTCGTACTATCGTCGACAAAAGTAATAAAATACTTATTACCGCCTCGTGTTTGGACAGATTTCAAGTCACATACATCACTATGGACTATTCCCAATGGCTCGATACTTCTTTCAATACTATGAAATGAAGACCTAGTAAGCTTAGATTCAACGCATGTTTCACATTTATGATTTGAATCAATTTGAAACCTAGGCAAATAATTTAGTTTACTTAGTCTACGTAAAGCATTGTAATTTACCTGACCTAATCTACAATGCCACAGATGAGGAGACTCAAACAAGTAAACAGAAGGAGTTTTCTCATTACTCATAACAGTTGGGGTTACAACAATTATATACAATTTAAACAGGCCATCAGTCATATAGCCTTTCCCAACATAAACTCCTATTTTGGTAATCACCAGCTTATCCGCCTCAAAGACCATGCGGAACCCATTTTTGCTCAGAAGAGACCCAAAGACCAGATTCTTGCGAATCTCTGGCACGTATAGCACATTAGTCAAAGTAAGCTCTTTACCAGATATCATTTTCAGGATCACCTTGCCTTTACCAAGCACTTCAGAAGTTGCAGAATTTCCTATGAACAACTTTTCACCATTTATAACTGGTACAAAAGTAGTGAACATGATCCTATTGGAGCAGACATGGCAAGTGGCCCCAGTGTCCAGCCACCACTCCTTTGGGTTAGATCCCACCAGGTTAACCTCACTAATCACCACCGTGAGGTTTAGCTCAGACATTTCATCTGAGAGATGATCTCTCTCATGTCCAACCATATTAGCCTGAGGACACTGCTTATTATCCCTCCGAGGCTGATGGTAGTCTGCTGATCGATGCCCAACTTTGTCACAATTGAAGTACTTTTCATTGAACTGGAACTTAGGTTTCTTTCCTACGCCACCTGCAGGCTTCAACTGAGACCCTTTCGTAGCTTATTTTTTATCTTTTCGATTTCCGTTACCCTGTTTGGTTTTAAAGGAGTGAACTTTCTTAGTACCAGAACTTTGACCATACTCCAATACATTAGCCTTCTCAGAGTAAGAATTCTCTGACTTACGTTCAGCCCATTTGTTATCCTCCTTAATGCGCAGCTTGATAATTAAATCCTCGAAGGACATCTCTTTCCTCTTATGCTGCAAATAGCTTTTGAAAGCCTTCTACTGAGGAGGTAGCTTGTGAATAGCAGTCTCCACCTGTAGAGATTCTGACATGGTCACCCTCAGCATGTATTTCTTGCAAAAGCACTTGATACTCCTGCACTTGGCTCACCACTGAACATGAATCAACCATTTCAAAGTCCATACACCGACTGGCTAAGAATTTCTTAGATCCGGCATCCTCGATCTTGTATTTCTTTTCTAAGGACTCCCAGAGCTCCTTAGCAGACTTCTTTCACATATACGTGATACAGAAAATTCTGTAGGCCATCCAAGACATAGTTGCACAAAAAAATCAGCACTTTTCCAAGCGTCCCAAATTGCACGCCTATGCACATCAGTATTATTTTTAGCCACGATAGGGGCATCCTTAGTGAGGAAATGTGCAAGGCCCAACGTAGTGAGTTAGAAAACTATAATGATTCACCGAAAATGGAGCCGGAAACAATGGAAAAGGTGTCGAAGCCGTAGCCCTAGGCACTGACAAATGTATTGTGCCAAACTGGATTGCTGAGGCCGTAGCCGAAGGAAAAGTTGAGTTCACTCCAACATGAGGAATCCCGCCTCCAATTATTCCGTCAATGGGAGAAATGTCAGTCGTGATCTCCATAGGGTTAACAACGGTCATTGCAGGATTTGGTACACCAGTACCAACAGTGTTGCTTCCGTTGTTCACATCGTTATTTTCATGTGACGCCATTGAACCGGAACAAGCAACAAATATTTTAGAATAATTATAAGTTTGTAAAGTTGTATATAAATTCGAGATCAAGTTATCTATTCAGAAAATAAAACTGCAGAGTTGAAAAACAGATTATTTTGTCAAATTATTAACAACTTAACAATTATTTAAAATGAATTAGAAATCATGCAAAAACCATGAAATGGAAAAATTGACAAAAACTAATGAACAAAATTTGATTGACTAAAGCCAATTCGATTTAAGCTTGTAGGTAAATAATAGAGAATCAAATCAAATCGAAGACGTGTATTCACAGTTTCCTTAAATCGAATTCGTCGCCTCACCGAAGTGCAAGAGGTTTTGATCGGTGTTCGATTCCCAGGATACAATCGGTTGTTGGTTCACGCTGCACTACGTTAATCGCTTGCGAACTAGCTGTGATATACTCTATCTTACAAAGAAATTATAAGCACAAGGAAGAACTTGAAAGTGAGAAAAAGAAGATTGTTGCTTAGAGGAAGAAGCTTGCATTTCACTTGTGATTTTCTAACTTAGAGAAACTCCTATTTATACCAATATAGGAAAAGCTAGCTCATTAATCAAGGAGTTAAACTATTCGTTGATAAAAGAGTTAAAAACATGAAGGGACCTGAATTACTTGAGTTACAACATATAAAGAAACTTCTATTCAATATTTTTCATTCAATTCTAACACATACGAAGTAGACATATTTTCTAAACAAAAGAATATAAGATCTCTAATTATAAAAATAAGAGGATGTCAGAGGAAAGCAAAGTTCATGATGATGATTGAAACATCAAGAATTCTAGATATATTTCTGTTGTAAGAAAAAATAGTTATTTAATTTTTAACTATATGATCATTCACACGGACAATATTCTACTTATACAAATTATCAATTGAATTTTTATTTATCGGCGAAATTTCTTTTGCAATAATATAAAAACACAAACTCTCGATTTCAATGCACGTTATTGAAGAAAATATTTTTTTCCTTACCGAAAGTGAGTGCACAAAGGATATCAATCCAGGATACAAATAGAATCTCTTTCAATTTTGTGGTCGAATTTAATAAAGTTATACAAGACGCTTTATAGTTTGATTTTGAGATACAAAATGATAGTTGAAATGAATCCATTCTTGTCAACTTTTGGCTGTATTGATGCAAAGTTCTTGACACGTATTTTCATATTTTACTGTCCAATGTCAAAAAATCATTTCTTTTAAAAATCTCTATAACAATCATACATTTCAAAATGAATGAAGCTTTTGAATTTTTTTTCCTTATATATATATATATATATGTTCGGGGGGGAAAAATATGCATAGATAAAAAAGTATATATATATATATATATATATATATATATGTTCGGGGGGAAAAATATGTATAGATAAAAGAGTCTTGTGGACTTAAACTTCTACTTAGTATAAAATATTTCAAATGTTAGCCAAGGTCATTTTACATTCAGTTTTCCTTCTTTCTTCCCCTTTTTTTTTTAATGTAGAATGAGTTTTTGAATAGTAAATATTTGGGAAATCTATGGTTAAAAAGTATAAAAAAAGTTTTGAATTTACATGAAAAATATTTTATTGAGGAATATGATTGAAATAAGAGAAAAAAATTTATTTTTGAAATAATGGGTACCAAACAAGGGTTAAGTTTGCAATAGTGCATATATACAATATTTGACATTTTACTACCAAATTTAATGTCATGCATAATCTTAGTAAGAAGAGAAACACTTAATGGCACTTCAAAGTAATAATATAATGTTAAAACACTTAATGGCCTTATATTATGAAAATGCCAGAAGGATGCAAGAGAAGTAAACAAAACTTGTAGACATTTTATTAGGCATTAACCAAACCCTTGTACATGAATCATTTTCCAACACATCATCCATTCTTTATAATAAAACTTCATTGGACTCAAAGATAAGTTTAGAAACTAAACTTCCTAAGTAGGATTCCTATGAAGCCTAAACCAAAAATCTACATTGTCATCTTGCTTTCGTATTTTTAAAAGACGACATTCCCTTTTGTGACGTTCTAGTTTTGTTCTTCAAAATTATTCATTCTAAATTCCTCTTCAATGAGAAGACGATGGCTCAATTGTTATTATCCACCATTAGATGAGAACAATATTTAGAGGCCAAGAATTTCTTACTTATAGCGTCCTCCGACACATAATGAGCTTCCAATGCATCACAAATCTCCTTGGCAAGAGTCTTGTGATAAACATTGTGCTGCAAATACTTCTGCCTATATAATCGTCTTGATCCCTTTTCTTTTGAGTCCGTGCATTTGCCAAAGATTCATCTTCCATCCCGTTTTGGCTTTAGTGTGTTGGAACAAAAGCCACATTTTTTTTAATGATAATAGGTGTTCGGACCAGTTTACATGCACCTCGACTAATTTCACGGGATTCTAAAGTTTACAACTGAATACTCACATCAGTAGTCCTGAGAGGACTCGAACTCACTACCATTGGAAAGGCAATCCATGGCCTGACCACTGAACTATCCATCAGGGTTAGAACCAAAGCCACATTAAGATATGAAGAGTAAAAAAAACACACAAAAAAAAATAAAATAAAATAAAATACTAAAAAGAAAAGTTGAATGTCTGCTTAAACAATATTGCACCTTCTTTTTTTTCTTTTTTTTTTCTGATTTGAAAATGTTTATAATGTTTTTGAAGTGATGTGTTTGTAGTTTTAAAGTGTTTATTATGTCAACATTGTCGAGATATGGAAGTTTTTAGTGTCATCCACAAAATTCTTGACACAGATATCACCAGTAAAAATCGACAGTACTATGATAGTTGATTTTTGATAAGGAAAAAAAAAATATTTTTTCTTTGTATTTTATTTTTTAAAAAGCCACTAATAAAATATTATGTTAGTAACTTAAGATATCTTTTATTTCTTTTTAAATATGATGTTAGATATGTTTTTCTAATTGTTATTTTATTATCGACAAAATTTTCTAAATTTAGTATTTTAGTTTGTATATTTATATTAACATATTTATAGATGAAATTTCACTGATAAAGTAAATCTATAAAACTATTTTATTTTTAATATTACAAATTGAGAATTCGATAGTATCTTGAATTAACACTTAGCATACCAATTTTGTTTTTGACAAATTGATAAAGTTCAAGTAATTATACAACGGTTTGATATTGATGATTTTTGAATTATTTTTAAATCAAATTATTTTTAAAATGGTTTGAAAAAATTATAAACCAAATCTAGTTATGTATTGTTGTTCGTTTGATTTCATTCCACAATTTTAACAACATAAAAATAACAAATTTCAAACAAGCGAAAAAATATAAACACTGTTGAGAAAAATGTAGGAAAATCTGAAAACTTAATGAATTCCAAGGCACGAAAGAACGTTATCTTTAAAGAGATGTTTCTCCCCTATCCAACAAAGTTACAATTGGGGTATGATAGAAAATCTCTCTCAGGATACAATGGAGACGTTTGATTCAAATTGTAACTATTTGATCAAACCAATAAGACACTCGAAAAGAACTTGTTGATGCCAAGAGAAAGAAAGAAGAATAATTTTTTAATGTGTTTTGCAAACGAAAATTCGCCCATAATTTATAGAAATTGAGGTAACTGTTTGAATAGGTGTGTCCCTTGAAATCCTTGCATACATCTGTTGGAAGTGACTGTTAAAAACGAACAGATGCACCTATTCAAAGACTTTTGAAAATAAAATTCTCTTTCGGAGGCAAATTATTCGCAAAACAAAAAATAAATACATGCAAAATGATGAAAAATATTTAACAAATACCAATCTAAATTCTCAATATAACACTTATGTAACACTTGGTGAAAACTTTCTGCAGATAAATGTTGCAATACTATTATAATATTGCCTCAATACAAGCTGCAAACAATCAAAGCTATACAAAGTTCAACAATAAATATTTTACGTCTAAATTTATTCTTTCCGAAATAGATAGGAAAATATTATCATAAATCATTATTACCTTAAATGGTCCAGAAAAGCCAACTAACAAGAAAATTCAATGAAGTATAAAATAAACCAATAAATCGTCGTATTAACTATTACAAGAGCAAACGGTTCAATTTGATTTCAAGTTCATTTAAGTATTGAAATCTAAACCAAACCATTATAAACATTTGGTTAGGTATTGAATTGAAACCATAGTCATCGTGTCCACCCAATTGTTGACTTGAACCAATCATCAAGTCAATGATTCAAAAGGTGGACCACTGTAAGGTCGAATTTTAGTTAAAAAAGGGTAAATTTTAAAACAAAGAGATAATATATTTCTTTGCTAAAATTTCTATTTTCTCCGAACCCATCCAATTCAGACAGTTATGAATCAATTTGAGCGGTTCTTGACCGGTTCATAAGCTAACGAACCAATTGATACAAATCGGATTAGATCTGACCATTATCTGGTTCGTAGGTTCCCAATCGACTAGGTCCATCCGGTCCGATTTTAATAACTACATTTGAAACACTAAGGGTTCATGCGACCCAAATCGTTGATTTCAAAACAGCGATGATATGCAGTGTTTTTACACGCATACTTCTAAATTTCCAATCTCATTATTATTATTACAAAAGAAAGGCCAATACACAGTCCCATAAAGAACAAAAAGGCATCCCCTCCCCTTTCATATGGTCCCTTTCTACACTACATTTATGAACACAAAATGTCATCTATCTATCCTCCAGAAACAACCGAAGAACATAGCGTAATTGAAATTGCAAGTTTCCAAACCCTAGCAAGACATAGACAATAATAAAACAATCAACACGTGTCAAGGAACCATGCATCTTAGTCATCAAGTATCCCAAGCGAAAAACACTTTGGCTTTTGTTTCTTACTAATTTGTTTTTTCAAAAGGACAAATATTTATAACCTTATTATTGTGTGATCGACTAATATAATACACGTGGAACGAGGATGGATGATCATGAAGCATATAAGAGAATTATAATACGACGTCGTTTGCCTCATTTGCTGTTGGTATCGGAATCCAATCGCATCTTGTGGATTCTTTGCCTTGATTCTCTCTCATCTCTCCTCTGCGCGTAGGCATCAAAGAAGTCTTTGTTTTCTTTCTCCAACTCCTTCCACACTGCTAACGTTAATGGCAAAATTAAAAAAAAAAAAAAAAAAAAAAAAAAAAAAAAAAAAACCCCCCCACCACCTCAAAAACCCCCCCCCCCCCCCCCCCCCCCGAGAAGGAGAAGCAGCCACTGGAACAAGTGCAAAAGTTTTGAATACTTACGAATTTAGGCAAAAAGACACCAAACATAATTGATTGAAATCACAAAAGGAAGACTTGAAGGAAAGTTTAAAGAAGATGGGAAGAACAAGGAGGAAATTCTATGAGAAAATTTCATAAAATCATAGGTAACACATAAAAAGACTATTATATATACGTATTTAGTTACCATATGGATGTACTCAGCTGGAGAATCGCCCATGGATGACTTCTTCGTTATCAAGAAACCTTTAAAGAGAGATCAAAATGTGGAAATTAAAGAAGGAAATAGAAAGGGTAAGAAGAAAATTGAAGAGAGAGCTTTATGGTTAGGAGAAAGTTGATAGAATATAGCATATTATATATTAAATTATTTATACAGTAATGAATATTGAGGTGCAGTGGGGCCTGAATTCCCACGTGGGAGGAGATATGTGATTGGCGGGGAGAAGATTAGGGGAGATTTTATAAAGCAGACTTTGCTTTGTTTGAATGGACCCTACCCCACGTGACATGTGGGCCCAACGGGCCCTTATGATGTCCAACTGGCGCTAGGGTTTTGAAAAGGTTTCTATAAGTGACGTTAGAAAAGGAAAATATAGAGTTTTTGGATTTTCAAGAATCGTCGAGATTTAAAAAACATGTCCTACGCTGGTTTTTACTAATTAATGAATAATCTAAAATAAATAGAATTTCTAGATTCGAAAACTCAAGTCAGTCCAGTCCATTCTATTAAGCTCGAGTTCGACTAAATTAAGTAGTTCTATCATTTTCAATTTAAATTCAACCCTAATCAAGTGAAGTAAAAAATCCATCGTAGTTGACATGTCTCGACTAATCAAGTAAACATTCGAGTTCAGAAAAACTCAACCTCGATTTCGATTTAAGCACCAAAGTAATGGTATAGGCATATGCTCGTGATTCTTAAAAGTGAATATCGCTCATATTTTTGCCTCTGCTCGATAGTTTCATAGCAGATTTTTTCAGATGTTTTCTAGGAACAGAAGAAACCACAATAATAACCACAAGGCCAAGTTGTCAAGTTGCCCAAAACATCTTATTATCCAATGGAAGTGTCCTAAATAGTCATTAGAGGATGAGAAAGTTTCTTCAACTACCGAGGAGTGAGAACAAAGCAAGCAATGCTACAAAACAAAGCACGGGGAGAGTAACATCAATTTTCTTTTGTAGATTAGTAGGGAAAAATACATAGTTACGGGCCCACATATGTTAGGTTGGGCCTACCATAAAGCCCACGGTCTTTGTCTGCAGAGGCACGTGGAAATGCCGTGGGATCTTTACCCAGTCATTTCTCATTTTTCTTTTTCGGACAATAGAAATTATTTTCATAATTTTTACTTATAATTATAAACATAAAAAACAAGAGAGCTAATAAATTCTCAAAATTTAACAAATTTGTCACAGTCAGTCCAAAGTATTCAAATTTGGCATGAAAATAATGATTGATTAGGCTCCGAATGGTATTTAAGGTGGGCCCCACAAAACAAACAAAAGAACTGGTCATGTGTAACAACAGCTGTAAGAAAATGGCGTAAAACTTGAAGCTCGTGACTCAAATTTCTATTCCCACTCTAACGGGCTCTTTCACTACAAAGCTAATTCTGTTTTTGACTCAATGTGGTACCAAGTGATAACTCTACAGCTTACCAATCTAACACTCACACATGGCTGCAGTTCCAACATGCCAATTACACAATGACACGTTGAATTTTCGAGTGTGACTGTTAGTGCACGTGGGACGGCGTGGTGTTGATTAACGTGTATAACATATTTGATATAATAGGTATGATCAAACAAAAGACTTGAGATACCTAACTATTCTGTCCAATCTAGGACACTTCAATATATGAAGGGCGAGTTTGGTACATTCTCTGTCTTTTGCTTCTGCATCTTGTAGAAGCTACCTTAAGTCAACTTACTCTAAAGCTATTCTAATAAGACAAAGCACTTATAGAAAATTATCCAAATAAGTTCAAAAGCAGCTTCTTAATCTCAAAATCGGCTCTTGACTTTCCAAAAGCCTTGTCAAAGGACCGTGAAAGATCTATAAACCTTACAACATTCTCATGTCTCGTTAATGTGAGCAAAATACATACAGGATCATCATCATTCTCACATGATGACCTCTCTTATCCATCTACTTTTAACGAGAAAAATCACATTTCATCGAACTTTGTATTATCTTCACCACACCAGTCTCTCTGTACCATAGAGGCGCCACCACCTAGCGCATTTTTAAAGAAATCTCTTCATTTGAATCTTGTGCACAGTGGAGTTAACCATCTAACACATCTACACGGCCAAGTCTAAAGTGTGACTTTGATTACATATGTTGAGACTTGAGTAAATCCAAAAAGTTTTACCTGAGTGGAACAACCCAACTGCTTTATTCGCATAAAAGATAATTCACAGTAAAAAGCTCCCTCAAGCTGTGTTTCTTGCCAAATACAACTAACTCCATTAATCAACTGTAGGCACCTTTGTCATTTTGTTTCAGCCAAAAACACTAGACTAATATTTTATTTTCGCAGTGCGATTACAGCTAGAAATGATTATGACACTTTTAATGATGCTACAAAACAAAGCACGGGGAGAGTAACATCAATTTTCTTTTGTAGATTAGTAAGGAAAAATACATAGTTACGGGCCCACATATGTTAGGTTGGGCCTACCATAAAGCCCACGGTCTTTGTCTGCAGAGGCACGTGGAAATGCCGTGGGATCTTTACCCAGTCATTTCTCATTTTTCTTTTTCGGACAATAGAAATTATTTTCATAATTTTTACTTATAATTATAAACATAAAAAACAAGAGAGCTAATAAATTCTCAAAATTTAACAAATTTGTCACAGTCAGTCCAAAGTATTCAAATTTGGCATGAAAATAATGATTGATTAGGCTCCGAATGGTATTTAAGGTGGGCCCCACAAAACAAACAAAAGAACTGGTCATGTGTAACAACAGCTGTAAGAAAATGGCGTAAAACTTGAAGCTCGTGACTCAAATTTCTATTCCCACTCTAACGGGCTCTTTCACTACAAAGCTAATTCTGTTTTTGACTCAATGTGGTACCAAGTGATAACTCTACAGCTTACCAATCTAACACTCACACATGGCTGCAGTTCCAATATGCCAATTACACGATGACACGTTGAATTTTCGAGTGTGACTGCTAGTGCACGTGGGACGGCGTGGTGTTGATTAACGTGTATAACATATTTGATATAATAGGTATGATCAAACAAAAGACGTGAGATACCTAACTATTCTGTCCAATCTAGGACACTTCAATATATGAAGGGCGAGTTTGGTACATTCTCTGTCTTTTGCTTCTGCATCTTGTAGAAGCTGCCTTAAGTCAACTTACTCTAAAGCTATTCTAATAAGACAAAGCACTTATAGAAAATTATCCAAATAAGTTCAAAAGCAGCTTCTTAATCTCAAAATCGGCTCTTGACTTTCCAAAAGCCTTGTCAAAGGACCGTGAAAGATCTATAAACCTTACAACATTCTCATGTCTCGTTAATGTGAGCAAAATACATACAGGATCATCATCATTCTCACATGATGACCTCTCTTATCCATCTACTTTTAACGAGAAAAATCACATTTCATCGAACTTTGTATTATCTTCACCACACCAGTCTCTCTGTACCATAGAGGCGCCACCACCTAGCGCATTTTTAAAGAAATCTCTTCATTTGAATCTTGTGCACAGTGGAGTTAACCATCTAACACATCTACACGGCCAAGTCTAAAGTGTGACTTTGATTACATATGTTGAGACTTGAGTAAATCCAAAAAGTTTTACCTGAGTGGAACAACCCAACTGCTTTATTCGCATAAAAGATAATTCACAGTAAAAAGCTCCCTCAAGCTGTGTTTCTTGCCAAATACAACTAACTCCATTAATCAACTGTAGGCACCTTTGTCATTTTGTTTCAGCCAAAAACACTAGACTAATATTTTATTTTCGCAGTGCGATTACAGCTAGAAATGATTATGACACTTTTAATGAAATTTTCTGCTGTAGCAGTTTTTAGAACAACTAAATTAATAAAAAATTCAAACGGGTGGGTTAATAGAAGAAAAGTCCAGCTGTAAACACGAAATCTTGAAATCAAATATTTTTCACCAACTTTTTCAATATTTCATGAAAGAAAAGTGGGTATCGATATTTCTCAGATTCTATCATTTGAAATATAACTATAAACCTATAGCTTTAGAAAAATTAAAGTGAGTGAAAAAAGGGAAAATAAATAAACATTGTTAGTCACTCAACTTATTGCGAAGTTTTCGTGTTAGTCATCAAAGTTTACTTTGTTTCAAATAATCAAAGAAGTTCACTTTTGTTTACGTTAAGGAGCTCAAATAGCACCCATTAATTTTTTAACAGAATCAATGGTGTGAAGGACATCCATGCAGTTGCAACTTCAAATTTTCACGTTGGGATTTTAAGCTGGAAAGAATAACATAGTTTAACTGAATGACCAAGCTAAAGCAAATTAAACTTCACTAACCACTATAAAACAAAACAAAGTTTGGTGACTACCATGAAACTTCGCTATAAGTTGATAGAGGAAAAGTTTTTTTAACTGGAAAAAAATGAAAAGTCTCGCTATTAACCTTCTCTAATCAGAAATTATATTACTTCGAATCTTCACATCAAATCATGACTAGCAGAGGAAACGATGGGATAGTAACGGCGACTTCATAAAATGGAGACATTTTCATACTATTAATCATAAAGCAACAAAAGAAATGAGAGAATTATACAAAACAGCTGAGAAAACCGCATACTTACAAACACCAGGTCAGCAGATCAAGTGCATCAGAAGTTGACACTAACAGCAGCTAATCTTCATTGTGTACTCTTTCCCCTCCCCTTCTGTTTTTTCTCTTTTCCTTTTTTGGTTTAACGCGAAGTGGATTTTCTTTTCCCTGTGGGGCTTGGTCACATTTGGACTCCCACTAGAAAGCACTGATGAGATGATCCAATCAGAAAGGATAGAAACCCCTTCTCAGGTCCCTTATGAAGAAGGGGTGTGATAGAGCTTCTCTTGCTTTGAGCCGCTCTGCAGGGTCATACCGTAAAAGCCCTTGCAAAAGATTAATCAGATCTCCAGCCGAGTGGTCTACATGCTGCATGATCAGGTTCTGGAATACAGTGGAGAGATGACATAAGTGCCACCCTTGGAAGCTTAGTGTCAAATTAAAAATACTGGTAAAAGAAAACTTGAAACTAAACCTTAATGTTGTAAAATATTTTGCCCTATAAAAGGGTCGACTTCTCTTTTTAATATTATGTACATACCAAAGAATCTCATTTCGGACGCGCCTCTTACCAACTCTAACATGGGCACAAATGCCAAACAACCTAAAGCTGCCACAATCAGTTGGTAAGAAACAAAAGCTTGACGTAAAATATTTTGCACTAACAAAAGGTCAACTTCTCTTTCTAATATTCTGTGCGTACCAAAGAATGTCATTAATGACACGCCTCTTACCAACTCTAACATGGCCACAAGTGTTAAACAACCTGAAGCTGCCATGATCAGTTGGTAAGTTGTCAGAGTTCTCGAGAAAAAATTTCTTTCCAGCCACTCGGTCAATTAAGCAACTGCAATACATTTATAGTCATTTAAACAACTGCCCTACAAATCCTCTCATAAATGGCTGTTCACCTAGACCTGCTTCCAGCTGCAGACTAAGGTATCGCATCCAAAACTTCTGATATGTCATCAACTTTAGACCGTATTCAATTTCAGCAATTTCTGAAATAGATAACTATGTGGCAAACCTAAGCGAACCTGAAGGCAGATTATAGTTTAGCTTCAACAGGCTTAATTAGCAGTTCATCTCTAAGGTACACTACATCTAACGGGACTGAAAAGCAGGTTTTAATAGAATTCCTATTTGCACATCTCAAGGGTTTGAGGCCTGCTGAAAAGAAGTCTCTTTGTGGTTGTTGATTGAAAATAACCAAATACGCACTCAGAAAATTGCAAATTGCCTTAGTCTAAATATACTGACTGGATGTGTGTAATAACAATTAGGTTCCCGGTTGTCCATATGCATAAAGTATAACATGTAGAGGCAAGACAAATGCCTCGGTGTTATTAAATAAATCTCTCCCAAACATCATAGAAGAACATTTGATGATCAGAAAGAACAAATGCATGTATCGTATTCTAAAGTATGCCCCAACAAATAGGACCACAACAGCTAAATGCACCTACCTAGTTGCCCTCACTCCCCACATACAGTCTCTTGCCAGACTGTGGAAGTTAGAATGCAAAAACCTACATAAATCCAAGCTACTCTCCGAAACAGATAAATCAAACCACAGACCCAGAGAAAAATAAAGAATAATCTAAAAGGAATAAGATAAAAAAGAAAGGGAAGAGGAGGTAAAAACAAAATTTTAATTCTGAGAGAACAGCCTAAGTGGGAATATTTACTAAGACAAGTGTAGAATTAATTGGTATTCCAGATAGCAAAAGATAAATCAGGCAGGCACCTACCACCATCTCAGGCTAGACGCTTGACAATCATTTATTTGCTCTGTTATCTCCCAAAGAAAGAAACTAAGCCCCTGTTTGAGCCCCATTCTTTAAAATCTAATTTTTTTCCAAATTCATTTTCAACCGAATATTCTCTCAAAAAAATAATTTTACATGAACCCAAAAATTTTCCATGCTTTTTAACCAGACATTCTTCAAAAATCACTATACAAACTCTACTCTCCCAAAAAATGGGGCTCAAACCAACCCCAAAATAGAAACTCTTATATAATTTTTCGTAGCTATACAAGAGAAAGAAACAATTCCTGCATAGTTTAGAGATTACAAGACTAATAATCACCTGAAGACATGGCAATTTCCAAACTGCCCGCATACTTTCCCTTGAAGTTGCACCCTCAGGCCAATCCAACTTTGCACCCCTTCTAAAATATTTCTCAGCCTGCCGACTGCAGAAGAAGTAACAAGTAACTATCAGAATCATTCGCACAGCTTATTCCATGACATGATGCAAAATATATATATTGAATTTTACTCTGCTTGCATCATCATATGTTGAGGCAGTGGCCCCAAAACCCTTTCCATCATAGCAAGATGTTCCAGGTTCTCGTGAGTTTGGAAAAGTGCATCTCCCTGTTGCAAAAATATAAATAAATAAAAAATAAATTAATTAAAATTTATGGATGCATTGACAGTTAAAAATATTGACTACAGCACTAGCATGCTTCCTTAGAAAGCCATCTTAGATGGTAATAGGCACAGTATGAATCAATCTAAAGAGTGCAAGTACGAATATAAAGATGTGACAAGTAACCCAATGTGCAAATAGATCCTTCGCAGTAATACAATCAACAGAACAAGATTCGTAAGTAGATGGACCAGCCACAATGGCGCACATACATAAATAACAATGTCGAGATATTAATTAAAACCCAGAATGTGTAATTGGAAAAGGTAGTGGAAAACTATATATGTTGCTTTTTTACTTACAGTGCACAGTTCAATAAGTATGCAACCTATACTCCACATATCACAAGGATAGTTCCATCCAAGACCTACAGAAAATATCATTAGCAATAACTCATTGAACCAACTGAAACAAATTAAAAATGAAAACAAAAGAATACAAGAACCACCAATTACCTAAAATAACCTCCGGAGCACGATAATGACGTGTAGACACCACATAGTTATGATCCTGATGTTCAAATGTAGTGCTGCCGAAATCAATAAGCTTTATAGAGCTTGATTTGGGCAGATTTTTGAAATAGGTAGCATTTTTTGTAGATCTGGATAGGAACTTCATTCCAGGTAAAAGGAGGAATAAAAATCATCAGGCATCAAAACTTATAATTAGTTTATTAAATTCAGAAGTACAAAAACTCTCGTTACCCATCTCAACATAATAAGCCCCCGTTTCATTCCCATTTTTTGGCCACAAAAATGAAAAATATGACCGTTATCCATCACATCAAGTCGCCATATTTGACTTTCTATCTCTTGTGTTGATTCCGTAACAGTTATATTTTTCATTCTCATTCTTATAAAAATGTGTAATAAGTAGGGCCTAAAAATACAGTTGTAGAAGTAATCCCAAACTCATTAAGTTAAGACACAATTAAACAATTATATAAAAGAAAAATGGAATTGTTGAACATTAAGTTCTTGTTTGATCCCCATTTTCCCAAAACTCATTTTTTCCATAACTAATTCCAACCATGCATTCACACAATAAAATATTCTGCATGTAAGCTCAAATTTTTTCTTACTTTCTGACCACACATTTTCAAGATCACTATTCCAAAATCTATTAACCCCAAAAAATGGGGCTCAAACAAGATGTAAGTAACAAGTGTGTAAATCATATACAAAGAAAAAGGGAACCTACATGCGTAATTAATTACCATGCTCATTCGTTGAAATTTTTTATGAACATTGATCATATTAAAGATAAACAAATAGAAATGATGTCAGATAAAAAGTTGACCATAAGAATATAGCCAAAAGAAACTAAGAGGACGACAAGAAAATTAACCTAAGCCTAGCATAACTCCAAACTTCTGGCAATCAGATCCACATATAAGAAACTGTGTTACCTTTTTGGACTGACTACAATTGTAAAATCAGTAAAAAATGAGAGATGTAACTAAACTACTATACGAAAGAAGAAAAAGAATTGGTGAACAACTAACAAAAAGATGTGTACAATGAAATACGGAACCTATATGCATATTGCATAATTAATCATTCATTGAATGTTTTAAAGTACACTTCATATGAAAGTTGAACAAACAGATACGATTTCAGATTAAAAAAAAAAATATTGACCAATAAAATATAGCTAAATGAAACTACTAAGAAGACAAGAAAGTTAACCTGAGCCTAAATGAAAAAATTGCTTTACATTTTTTGGACCCAGTACAATTGTAAAATCATTTAAGAAAATAAAAAATAAGAAATGAGCTAGATGAAATATACCTTATAATCAGGCACTTTAATATACTCTGAGGAAACAAGAAGAATATTTTCTGGTTTAAGATCAGTGTGAATCAGGCGCAGATCATGCATAACTGCAAATAAAAGCAACAATAATAGATTAAAGTCTATAAATCATAAGGTAAATATTAAAAACGGACGCAAAAGCCAATTGATGCCTAAATCAGATATCAATTTTGATAAATATAGAAATTGAATGAAAGCAATATATCTTGGTGCAAAGATATGTCCACACACATGCCACAGATTCCAAAAGTTGTCTGCCAAACTCCCGAACAAGATCAATGGGAAATGAACGATAGCTGTTTTTGCGTAGAAAATCGTATAAGCTTGGACCAAGCTTCTCAAAAACCTGTTAAGACCATTTAAATCCATCCGCAAGATTTTAACTCGCACAATATTCGAGCAAGAAGTAATATCATAGCCCTTTCAAATTTAAGGAACCGTGAATTATAATAAATACTTACAATACAAATATGATTACGATAGTCAAACCAATTCCGTATTTGCACACAACTGCAAAGAATGAAACCACTTATACCAAAATAACTTCAAGTTTTTCTTCTAGGAGATAAATTAAGCAAAAAATTGAAAGCAGAGATCTACCGTGTGCCACGAACGTCATGTCTTGCAAGTTTCTGTAAGACATTAATCTCAATCATGGCAGCTTCCCGGTATTTACGTATTGAGCGGACAATTTTAATCGCAACAATCTCTTTCTTTTCATTGTCCAAGCATTCAAGAACTTGCCCAAAAGTTCCTGCAATCAAGGGGGGGGGGGGGGACACATTGATCATAAGAAACATCAAACACGTGAGAGTTGAATCCACAACTATAGGACGGTATCAAAACAACTTTACATGGATTCCAAGATAAATGCCGAGTTATCTGCACTATTGCTGAATGAAAACATAGACATGTTCCTTAACATACTCTCATAGATTTTTATATTAGATGTTTCTTAAAGTAAAACGGAGATATAGTTATTATAAAAATGAGTTACAAAAAAAACATTTGGGTGGCAGATTTGTTCTTCAATAGTGATGGCCATGCTTGCTTCAGGTTATTCACCTCTTGTACTACAATAAGGCTTACAAATTACCACATCAAGGTTAGTTTGTTGAAGTGGAGGGGTGACAGCATAGTTAACTGAAGAAACCTAATCTAACATGCGGACAACAAAAATCTAACCTAACATAAGCATTTCCACTCTGGAAAAATGAATGTAAGAAACAATGTGAGAGGCCCACATATGTATAGCAGAGTGCACAAGCTATCACAGCAAAGGTGTTCGAGGAGCATGCTCTAAAAGAACTCCTAAAAAAGCATCAATCAGAATTATCATTTAAGCCACTCTCCAATTCACACCCTTAAGTATTTCAAGTACACTTACAACGAGAAGTTAAATTCTCGCCAATGGCAAAAGCATAGTGACCATCCTTATCATCCGACCTCCATGGTGGAGAACCATTGTGGGGAACCCCCTTGTAATATATAGAAGAATAAGCATAATTGGTGACTGGCCCAAGCTCTTTTCCAAGGTATAATGTTGGAAGGATCTGCACAAGAAACAATATTCAGTCTTCATACGACAACACAATAACCATATAGTTAATCCATACGAGGGAAATCACTATGATCAGTGTGAAACTACAACAAACTTTTTTATCTTATTAGCTTCACCACCATCCCTTCAATTTCTCAACACTTAAATCAACTATGTTACATGATTGATTGTTCTTGCATTCTTGCATTACTTGGTACAGAAATATTCATAAGTTTGTCCTAAATATACACAACCTATAAAACTTAATTATCAAATAGTTCAACCTCAAATATTTTTATAAGACCCATGGAAAAACAAAATCAAGCCAGTACACAACTTTATGGTCAACAAGACAAACTAAAGAAAACTTTCCAGAGTACATTTTTTCACAAGTACCAAGACATTCTCCAATTCTTAGCTTCTATCCCAATCAAGGAAATTCTAGCACGTGTTTTAGAGAAAAGACGCAAGAAAGTAAGATCGCAGAACTATAGCACATTGAAAGGAAAACAAGTTCAGAAATTCAGGCAATGGAGACATTTTATCTAAAATAAATCCTAAATAGCAAACAAACAAATTTTATTAAATCACATGTAAACAGTGCAAGATATCAAACATTCAATTGAAAGCCCTAACTTATTAAAAATGCTTTATAAAAACGTAAGAGAATTGTAAAAATTCATATATATAAAATCAGACCTTGGGATGATCGGGAGGAAGGGCGGGAGGCATGTCCCATGTTAAACGAGGTCGTTTCCTGGGCCTCTTATCCGTGCTTTTGTGATGAAAATCCACCACTCTGGGCGTCTCCATTTTCGTCCAAAATTTAAAAATTCAATGAATATAATCGAGAAAAAAATTACGATTGTAGACTATTTGGCTAAGAAGAATATTTTTTTATGAGGGATCTAGTGCTCAAATTTTCAATTTCAACAATTTTTTTTTTTTTTTTTAATAATTTGGGTTTGAATAGATCTGAGGGCAGAGCAATGTCAGCCAAATTAAAAAATGAAAAATAAAAAATAAAATTGTGCTTGGTTGTCAGTGAACGAGATTCTCTCCAGTCTCATCCCTCCGATTCCTACAGTTTAGCAAATGTAAGTGGTAACATATTTTTGACGATTTTTAATTCAAAAATGGTATACAGTGTAAATTGTGCACCGGGTGCGTCTTGGATTAGGGATCCAACTGCCTCTGAGGAATTCACTTCTTGTCTGAAAGCCAATTTCAACAGTTTTTTAGCAAAATTCTGCTCAATATACAGTAGAAAGGCAGCTGTATTTATTAATCAAACCGAGCGGAATTACCTTTGAACCATTTTGAAATTTATTTCATTGTATTTGAGAGATAGACATTTCAAAGAATTTGCTTGATGGTCCAGATTAATCTTAAAATCTAGCAAGAATCGTGCCCAGACAAACACTTATTATCCTAACAAAATGTCCGTTCGAGCATTACAATATTAATATTGAATTGCATTAAAAAAAAGTTGTCACATAAATTAAAATAGATAATATATTTAAAACTTTCTCTTCAATGCAACTTGTTAATGTTTAGCGATATGATAAGAGAAAACGAATGTCTAAAAAGTCGAGCCTCATATGACACCAGTTAATCTTAAAATCTAGCAAGAATCGTGCCCAGACAAACACTTATTATCCTAACAAAATGTCCGTTCGAGCATTACAATATTAATATTGAATTGCATTAAAAAAAAGTTGTCACATAAATTAAAATAGATAATATATTTAAAACTTTCTCTTCAATGCAACTTGTTAATGTTTAGCGATATGATAAGAGAAAACGAATGTCTAAAAAGTCGAGCCTCATATGACACCAGTCACCCAACTATCTATAGACGGGCTAGTCCACAGTTTTGTTGATACTTGAATCTAGCCATTCTTTCACATGATCCGACATTTTTTAACACCTCTACATGTGGGCAGGTTGGGGCTAGAATTTTAGAATTGTGGGACAAAATTGAAAAGTATAAAAAAAAAAATTTTGAACAATGTAGTTATATCTACACAACATTTTTTTATTTCTAACACCATATTTTAATTGCACTTGAGATTCTTAGGCCATGTTTGAGCCATATTTTTTCAAAAAAATATTTTTTTAAGTAGTGATTGGACATCATTTCAACTGCACGTTTTTCAATAAAATAATATTACACGTAAATTCAAAACCTTTCTTTATTTTTGAACCACACATTTATTATCAATACACTATTCAAAAATGCATTATAAAAAAAATAATGTGGCTCAAACAAAGGCTAATCTTTATTCATTATAGCACTTGTGTTTCTAATAATTTTTCATGTCATTCTTATCTTCAACTTCCATTAATTAACATATTTTATATTTGATAATAGTTTTATGTTCAAAAGTTTTTTAAAATTCTGTAAAGAAATTTATTTTCCCACCAAATGTTTAAAAAA
>NW_019234329.1:158748-165502 GCF_002742605.1 Olea europaea var. sylvestris
CATACATACACAAATCCTGCAATAGATAAATATTCGATAAATTTAGTAAACATTTGGAATATGTATGTACATAAACTGCAAAGAGCGAACACTCTTCAATTTTTTCCCCTAAATCGTGGCTAGTACGATTATTTTAGGCAAATTAGCCAAAATTACAAGTTTCTCTTCTAAGTAATTGTTCAATATATAATTTTTTTAGTCAAAATAAAAAATAGTTAGTTACTTATTGAGTAACGTTTTTTTTTTATTTTAAGAAAAAGTACCAAAACATTTTTAACAAAAAAAATAGTAAGTTCCCAAGCAATGGGAGGAGCCAAGTCTTTGGCAACCCAATGGATTTAATGTTGATCGTGAGTTTTAAAAAAAAATAAAAAAATAAAAAAAATAAAAATAAAAATAAAAAATTTAAGTCAAATGTGTCATTTGTCTATTATCGTCGTCACATGTGCATCTTTAGACACGTAATCATTTCTTGAGTTAAATCCTACGTATAATATATTTGACAATTATTATTTTAAAACTTTTTAATTCTCATGCTCATTTTCAACTATATATTCACATAATAAAATATTTTGCACGTCCTTACTTTATAACCACACATTTTCCCAAAAAACATTATTCAAAACTCCATTTTTCTCAAAATATTGGCCATAAAAGAGGGGGAAATTTTGATCAGCAATTTAACCTTTCTATCGAACGTAATACAATTTGGGTGTATTTGGTTTACTTTATTTTTTATGAAAAATGTTCTTTTTCCATCCAAATTCCTACTTTTAGAGTGATTAATTGATTATTTTTTCATGAAAAATATTTTTCAAAAGTTGGACACGTGATCACACTTTTGCTCAAAAATAAAGAACATATTTTCTTTCTAAAGGGTACGTTTTTATTTTCTAGGCAATTCATACTTCTCAAATATTCACTTTATGGAGAAGTACAAATTTTTTTAGATTGAAAATTAAGCCAGTCAAACACATTTAATTGATAATTTTCATGAAAATAAGTTTTAGGCAATTGAATTATTTAGAACTTGTTTTCTTTTCATGTAAGTTTCATGAAAAATTCCAAAACATTTTTAACAAAAAAAAAAAAAAAAATAGTAAGTTCCCAAGCAATGGGATGAAAAAAATCGTAAGTTCCCAAGCAATGGGAGGAGCCAGGTATTTGGCAACCCAATGGACTTAATGATGACCGTGCGTTAAAAAAATAAATAAATAAATAAAATAAAGAAAAAAATTTAGTGAAACGTGTCATTTGTCTATTATTGTTGTCACATGTGCATCTTTAGACACGTAATCATTTCTTGAGTTTAAGTCCTATGTATAAAAGAATCTATTTGACAATTATTGCTCTCGTTTGGGCCTGCATTAATTTTCATTTCATTACATTTCATTTTTTTCATCTATTTTCAACCACACAATCTTCTATAAAATAACATCATACGTAAATCAAAAACTTTTCCTTTTTTTCAATCACTCATTTTTCCAAAAAACACTATTCTACCTATTAATTTTACCACAAAATGGGGACCAAACGGGGGTATTATTTCAAAATTTTTAATTCTCATACTCATTTTTAACCTTATATTCACACAATAAAATATTTTGCACATAAATTTAAAATTTTTCTCTACTTTATAACCACACATTAAAAAAAAAAAAACCCCCCCATTATTCAAAGCTCCATTTTCTAAAAATAATGGCCATCACAAAGGGGCAAATTTTGATTAGCAATTTAACCCTTTTATCGAGCATAATACAATTAGGGTATATTTGGTAGTCTCTATTTTTCATGAAAAATGTTCTTTTTCCACCTAAATTCCTACTTTTGGAGTATTTGATGGAAAATATTTTTCAAAAGTTGGTTAAGTGACCACATTTTCCTCAAAAATAAGGAAAATATTTTTTTTATGAAGGGTATTTTTTATTTTCTAGGCAATTCATACTTTGCAAAATTTCACTTTATGGAGAAGTACATATTTTTTTAAATTGAAAATTATGTCAATGAAACATATTTAATTGACAATTTTCGTGAAAATAAGTTCTAAACAATTGAATTGTCTACAACTTATTTTCTTTCCATACAAATTTCATGCTTGCAATCAAACTTATCATTAGGATTGCGGATTGCATGATTAGTTGTTGGTTCCGTAAGAAAATTAGTCATAAACAAGCTAATTGTCATAAGTACAAGGTTTGGTTAGAGAAGAAGAAAATGGTGGTAATCTATTTATTTTCGTTTGTTTTGAATCCAATTTGATAGATGCTCCTTCATTCTTGGTGGTTTGAAGTCATTGTTTTTTTAGGTTATTACTCTTGTTAACACCTTTGTTTTCCATAGTTGTGGTTCAAGGAAGATATTTTTTAATATGGTTGAACAACCAGATTCACATACCATTAGAACCTCTAAGAATTCTCTTTTCTTCTCGGTCACAAATGAAGATGAGTTCACTAATATTCCATCTGCCTTTTTGAGCATTATATGATGTTTTTAATTTCAATTGATCAAACTCTGAAGGCATAGAATTAAGAGCATGATGAACAAGAAAAGACTTGGCAATAAGGATTTTGAGTTCAGATTGCTTAGAAGTCATGTCGAACATTTTCATGATGCACTCTCTAGCACCACCCATGCCATCATAATTCATCCTTGTTAACCTATCCTTAAGCTTTCCTACCTTTTCACATGACTCGTACTTATCAACAATATCATCAAAAAATTCTTAGCTTTTTGTCTTGGGTACAACACCTATGAGATTGTGAGGAATTGACCTTTTAATCATCATTAGTATCAACGATTTGTCCTTTAGGAGATAGTCTGGGGTCAAGTGATTCTTGAATATACTGCCCTGCTTAATTATGCTTTTAATACTGGTTTTCTTTAATGTACATAAATGGCATTTAACTTCAAAAAAATAAAAATAAAAAAATCCCCTATTTTCTTGATCCAATGATCTTTGTTCAAGTTTTCTTGAATTTAATATAACTGAGCCCCATGTATGGTACATATTCCTTAAAAACATTTTTCTTTCACAAACTTAGGATTTAAAAATAGGGATTTTTTTTTAATTTACGTGTAAAATTATTTTATTAGAAGAATATGTAATTGAAAATGAATTTTTAAATAATGGGGACTCAAATCAAAATTTATTTTCAACCACACATTTTCTTAATAAAATATTTTTTCATATGAACTCATAAATTTTCTTACTTTTTAACAACACTCTTAAAAACAAAAAAAAAAATCACTTTTCATAAAATATACTCCAAAAAATCCATATCAAACATGCCCTGAGTATATATTAGAGAAGGGTATAGTGATTACAATTTGGGTGTTTTTGGATCCGGATTCGGCATGTCAATTGGGCTTGTGATAGGGTATTTCATGTTCATCCACATCCACATCCACATCCACATCCACATCCAACCAACTAACAAGGCCATATCTCTTGTCTGGTTTTTGGGTGGTGGTGCGTAGTGATGGAGTGGATGGTTGTAGTAGTGGCCGGTGGTGGTGGGTTATTCTTCATTTTTTGGGCACAATTGTTTTTTTTTATTTATTTATTAAAGGGGCATTTTTTTGTCTTTTTACACAATCTTACCGGCCAAAATGGGCAGATTCTATCATCTGAGACCTATCAATATTAGGGGTGATAATGGGCCGAGCCTTTCACCCAAGAGCTCGTGAGATTGAGCCCCCTGCTCGGCTCGGGCTCGGGCTCGGGCTCGTCATTGAGTCATTCGCCCCGTTTGACATCCCTACCAATCATGCATATTTTCTAAAAAGTTGACGATCTCTGGTGCTATTTTTAAATATGGTGAGTATATCTAGCCATTTTTAAAGGTCGGGATCAAAAATGCAATTTTTCCTTTAAAAAAAAGGTACTGTTATTTACATTCACATTTTTATATATGCACCCCACTCTATATACAACCCCATTAAAATATTAAAAATTTTAAAAATTACTATTTTTATCCACGTCAAATTTTAATATCGTCCTTATTAAATTCATTCATTTAAATATTATAGATCTATATAAATTTTATATATTCATCCTCACTATAAATACATTCCTAATACAATTTTGAAAATCACTATCAACATTCTAATCTGATTATTACTTCTATTTTTTATATTGTCATGTCGGTGCTTTAATATTTAATTATAAATGTTAGCAAATCTCTTTTCTTAAATTTATAGGATTCTCTCAAGAGTATATTGCGCAACCAAACAAATCCCTCCTCAAATCATATATTAATTAATTTTTTTTATTTATAAGCTTATAATTTTGGCTATTTGTATTTTGGTTGATAATTTTAAATTTGTTTCCTTTTATAATAAAAGAATATTTGGACAGACATTGAAATATATTTTGAAATTTCTCGTATATTTTCACTTGTCAAAATAATACTTAAAAAGCATAAAAAAATAAAGCCGTGGTTGGTTTGCCGTTTTCCGCCTATTTTCCCTTTTTCGTTTTCGAAAACGCAGAAAACGCGTTTGGTCCGTCGTTTCGAAAACGCATTTTCGAAAATGAGTTAAAATTTATAATTGAAAATGCAAAACGACTTTTCAGCGTTTTCAGTGTTTTCAGTTATAAATGTCAAAAACACTCAAAACGCAAAAAACGAGCTGTTTTCGGGGAAAACTAAAAATTGTTTTGAAAATGAAAATGGAAAATGAAAATGGAAACCAACCGCACCCTAAGATTCCAGTTTTCATATCATGAAAGAATTATAACTCAAATAATGTGTTGATTTTTTTATTTTTTTTAATTTCTGTTGAAAAGATATTTTATGATTAGTGTTTTATTATTTTAATTAAACATGACATTTTATATATGATTATTAAAATTTCAGTTAAGCACAAACTCTAAAAAGAATATAAAAAGGGTTAAAAGAATTTATGAAAATAAACATTAGTAGATGAATTTAGAGCAATATATTTTTATTTAACTTTATATATGTATATTTAGATAAATTTACATAAGACAAAAAATATAATATAATTATCTTTTTAAAAGTTCATGTATAATAAAATATGTGGATGTGAATAGCGGAAAAAATATTATCTCCCAAAAATGTATTCGTCATATTATGCTAAGAATCAAGATATTGAGCCCTTGTTTGACAGCCATTATTTGAAAATTCTTTTTTCTGTATATTCATTTTCAATTACATATTCAAAGAATACGATATTTTAAATGTAAATCTAAAACTTTATTTACTTCTCAACCGAATATTCTAAAAATTACTATCCAAAATATTATTTTTTCCAAATAATGGTTGTCAATTTAAACTATGAGTTTATAGCTTTTTTTTTTTTTTTTTAATTAAGAGTCTAAATTGAAATCTGACAAAAAAAAAATTAAAAAATCGATTTCGCTTAGCCTTCTTAATTAACTTCTCTTGTCCAATTTTGCATTTCTTCATTTCATGTAACTGGGAAAATGTTCTATATTTAGAAAAGTTCCTGTCACATTCTGCACGAGTAATACTATTTACAGTCGCTTACCACCACAGTCGTCTTATGTGGCAAGCGATTACGGTAGTGAGCAACTGCAAATTTTATTATTCCATATTGTATTCTTCCTCAACTTTGATGTCTGTTTTTTGTTTCATTTTCTACTTATACTGATGTTTATTAAGTCGCATCCTTGTCGCTCATTGAGCAGCAAACCTAGAAGAAGATGCCAAGATCAGCCAACTTATTGTTCATGGACCTAGCTAATCCTCACTGGCGTCAGAGTTGGTTAGAATGATGGATGGCTTCCGATCATGGGAGACACAAAGCACAACTCATAAGGAACTCAACAATGACTACTTTTCCATCAAAAATGCAATGTCTAGCATTGTAGGAGGAGAAATAACCAATTATTTTGTTAGACATCAGCTAAACTCTGATAACACGTCTTCACCAGTCAGCTAAAAACCAGCTTGTCCTTCCAGCCATCGGTCCCCAACAATTCCACTGTCAAAGACAACATCTTTAGTCGCCAATATGACACTAAAACCAGCTAGTCCAAAGGGGGTTGGAACAAGTTAAGACAATTATGCGAGGAGTATGCTCAGTTTGCAATCAGAGCGGAAAAGGAGACACAACATTGTTGGATCGTCCAATAGAGATAATAAGAGTTTTGGCACGTTCTCCATCGGCGCCAACTTACATGGCAATGACTCAATCGGCCTAGGCCAAGCTGAGGTTGTTAAGTCTACAAGGAGTCGAGAATAGGGTTCGTGTGAAACCCGCAAGCGTACAGGATCATTGTACAAGTAATAAAATTTGTGAGTTAAGAGTATCGTTCCCACGAGAAATAAGGTCTAATATTTAGTTAAGTAGCTTTTACTAAATTCGAAGTAATGTACAATAAAAAAAGTTGTGATTTATATATTTTCTATGCTAATCTTAAACTAAGAAAGCAAATAAAATATTTATTTAATAAGTGAATATTTGTATTGAAATCGTGAATCCCCCTATTACCATTTAATTCGACTCTTAATTTATAATTTAGTAAATTCATGCATTCAAGACAATTGATAATCCACTTTTATTCATTATTATTTTCCAAGATATATTAAATCTATCTTTAACATGACTCGATATTATTCCTAGTCCGAATTCATATTAAAAATATGCATTGTTTCACAGGATTTATCACACATAATTGCACATGTCATAGATATTATTCCTAACACCTATTGTCCATGTGTTGATTTTATCGTGTTCTAGACTTATCGTGAGTATTCTTACATTA
>NW_019234329.1:166247-169353 GCF_002742605.1 Olea europaea var. sylvestris
ATTTCAAAGCATAATTGCAACAATGAGCAAAGATTGAGGAGTTCAATTACAATTAATATATTGTGTATCAATAGAAAGTTGTGATGGCAATATAATTAATTTTTTGAAAAATTCTACGGAACCGGACGTAAGAGTTCTCATCCAACTCCTCACAAATAAAAGGATTTAGTGTGAGGGCAGGTGACCCATTGTTTCCTCTGTGGACCTGCCCAGGCGGGCTTGCATCCTTAGACTCATATTTTATCTCAGTTTTCGTCGTCTTTTTTTTTTTTTTTTTTTTTTTTTTTTCACCCTTTAAATTTCTAGGCGACGAATATGCATCTCAACCACCCTTTGGTGAGTCAAGCAACTAAAGTTCTATGATCTTTTTCTCAGTATTTCTTTTACTTCAAGCGATGACTTTTTTGAAGCAAAACCCTCCAATCATAGAAACCTATGGTTGAGATATCAGTCCTATGGCAGTTGTCTCCTTTCATTACCATAACCTGCTTAACCTTCAGCTCCATATTATATATCTTCATTAAACCACGCGAAAGCTAGTAGAATTATACACTGGAAAAGACAAATTCTGGGATTTCGGATCATGGGATCCTTGGAAAGATCAAAAAAGAAGGTGCAATTATGGAAGAAAGCTATTGTCCATTTCTTGTTATGTTTCGTTATGGGATTCTTCACAGGCTTTGCTCCAACTGGTAAGTCTTCAATATTTTCTAATGGAGTTGCAATCTCAAATCATCACTTGGGATTTTCACCACAGCCTGTGGAAGTGATAAACCCTGTGAAAGGACAGAATTTCACCACAAGCGAATTGGAAGAAACTGCAATTTCTACTGCAACAAAAGAATCCTTAAACCTCAAAAAACCCAACGGCGGAGAATTAAATCCTAGGAGGCTTGTAATAATCGTAACACCTACAAGCAAAATGGATAGGCTTCGAGGGGTGCTTCTTAGGAGGCTAGCGAACACATTGAAATTGGTTGCTCAACCACTGTTGTGGATTATCGTGGAGCAGTTTTCGGATTCTGCAGAGGTTTCGGAGATATTAAGGAATACGGGGATCATGTATAGGCATGTAGTGTTCAAGGAGAATTTCACTGATATTCATGCTGAAATGGATCATCAAAGAAATCTTGCTCTTAAGCACATTGAGCATCACCGGTTGAGCGGAATTGTGCATTTTGCCTCACTTTCTAACGTATATGATCTTAGCTTCTTCCAAGAGATTAGAGCAATCGAGTAAGTTTTCTTCATCCCTCAACTTTATTAGCTTTATATTGGGTTTTCTGACAACGATTTTTACGTATAGATCGACAATCCGATTAAAAGTAGTTTTTTGAAACTTTTTAAAAGTATGTTTGTTAGTTATAGATATGAAAGATGGCAAATTCTATTTCAAAGAATAAGTAACTTATACTATTTAGATTTTAATTTGAGTCAAAGTCAACGTCTAATTTTAACCATATATTTAATAGGATGTACGACTTTTCAACTACACATTTTATCAAATTTTACTAAAATTTGCTAGAAATCTGATTTTAATTTCTACCAAATAGGGAAAAATAAGTTTGATTTATTTTAAGAGATGTGGATTTTTATTTCTTCACGTCCATATCGAATATGTTTTTATAATTTTCTTCCGCTTGTCCATTCACGACTATATCTATACATCAAGTATTTGACATGTACAATTTCGATAATAACCAACAATGATGTTGAAATTCAGGACATTTGTTTGCTCGTTACCATGTTGATATACTTTGTCTAAAAACGAGGGGAGGAGAAATTTATATGCCTATCTTGTGAATATTTATTATGAAGTTGGGGTCAATAATGATTAACATTGAGATTATTACTAAAGCCATAGAGGATTATATTTCAGGGCATTTGGTACATGGCCAATAGCTAAACTCTATGCTAACAAAAAGAAGGTGATTATTCAAGGACCTGTTTGTGATTCTTCAGAAGTTATAGGGTGGCATTTGAAGAAAATTGAAAATACAACGGATACAACTACACTTCCAATTCATATTTCAAGTTTTGCATTCAATAGCTCCATTCTCTGGGATCCAGAAAGATGGGGGCGCACTTCATCTGCTCAACGTACTTCACAGGTATGTTACGAGTCGTAACGTAATAAAATCAGGTGCAGATATCTTTTTTCATAAGTCGAGAACGTTCATAATTTATGAACATTGCAATTTTTGTGCACTAATATTGAATAATCGACTTAAACGAATAATTTAGTCTACTTGTTTACGCTTAAATAATATTTAAATTTGTATAATTCTAATTTAAACATGTAATAATATTTATATAGTTTGTTGTGTAGTTACATCATTGTCAATTTATAAGAAAACTTTAATCAACAATTAATGATGATTCCTCTATAGATGGACAAACACATTATAATAAGAGTATTTGGAATTGATACATAGTTGGCCAACCTAACCTTCAACCAATTCATGGACTTATTGGCATTAATTAATGACTTACTCCACTCAAGTATTCCTTCTTATTATCAAATAAATTTATGTATTTGTTTTGGTCCATTTGGTAGGTTTCTGTTTTTATTTTCGTTTGTTGTGAAAGAATTTTAGGAAATCAATTTTTCTAAAAACTCTTCCGACCAAATAAAATACTTCCCAAAAATTATTCTATTCAAATATAGTTTTTTAATCTCGAAAGCAACTTTTGATTTTTCAAAAGTTTTGGAAGAGTTGTTAATATTTCTTTCAACAAATCAAGCAATCTTTCTATAATTTGATGATAGATAAAACAAATTTTGAATTCGTATAGAGTTTTGTTGAATGTATTTTTTCATTATGCAACGAAGGGCTAGGATGAGATTAAAAATCTATTGTTAAATGAGAATTCATTGTTTTTAATTTACTTGCAGAATGTCCTCAAATTTGTGAAAAAGGAGGTTCTTGAAGAAGATACCAAGTTGAAGGGAATTCCTCAAGAAGGTTGCTCCAAAGTTCTACTTTGGAATCTCCATATTTTTAAGCCGTGAAGGCGTGACTATCTCTATCAAACATTGTCCCTTTAATGCAAAGTGAAAGAGAGAAAGATGACATAATATGGGTTGAAGCCTCATCCTAACTCA